>NC_074672.1:26164425-26254425 GCF_029448725.1 Salvelinus fontinalis
AAACACTTGATTCAACACAAGTTTTTCCATTAAAATTCTTGCCACCAACAGAATGCTATATACAGTTGAAGTTAGAAGTTTACATCCACTTAGGTTGGAGTCATTAAAACTAGTTTTTCAACCACTCCACAAATTTCTTGTTAACTTCTCTGGGATAGGTGAGACGGTAGCGTCCCACTTGGCCAAAATCCAGAAAAAATGTAACGCGCCAAATTCAAATATATTACTATAACAATCAATCTTTCATGAAATCACACATGAAAGACACCAAATTAAAGCTACACATGTTGTGAATCCAGCCAACATTCAAAAAGGATTTATGCACATTTGTGGCCTGCTGGAGGTCATTTTGCAGGGCGCTGGCAGTGCACCTCCACAAAGGCGGAGGTAGCGGTCCTGCTTCTGGGTTGTTGCCCTCCTACGGCCTCCTCCACGTCTCCTGATGTACTGGCCTGTCTCCTGGTAGCGCCTCCATGCTCTGGACACTACGCTGACAGACACAGCAAACCTTTTTGCCACAGCTCGCATTGATGTGCCATCCTGGATGAACTGCACTACCTGAGCCACTTGTGTGGGTTGTAGACTCCGTCTCATGCTACCACTAGAGTGAGAGCACCACCAGCATTCAAAAGTGACCAAAACACCAGCCGTGAAGCATAGGAACTGAGAAGTGGTCTGTGGTCACCACCTGCAGAATCACTCCTTTTTTGGGGGTGTCTTGCTAATTGCATATAATTTCCACCCTTTGTCTATTCCATTTGCACAACAGCATGTGAAATTTATTGTCAATCAGTGTTGCTTCCTAAGTGGACAGTTTGATTTCACAGAAGTGTGATTGACTTGGAGTTACATTGTGTTGTTTAAGTGTTCCCTTTATTTTTTTGAGCAGTGTATATATGGCACATGGAAACCAAACACGGGTGGTCTATGGTGATAGGTGGGATGGGCTGAGAGTGGCTGAGGGGTGGGATTAAAGACTTTATGTTCAATAATGTCTTGTTATGTGATTGCTGTATGTAAAAGCTGAAAAGCTGTAAAAGCAAAGATGTGTCCTCCGAAGAGTGGGTTGGTGGATGGGTTAATAAATGTCAAAAATCATATATATATATATATATATATATATATATATATATGTAGAAAATTGTTAAAATAAAGATAAACCCTGGAATGAGTAGATGTCCAAACTTTTGACTGGTAATATATATATATATATATATATATATATATATATATATATATATATATATATATATTACCAGTCAAAAGTTTGGACATCTACTCATTCCAGGGTTTATCTTTATTTTAACAATTTTCTACATTGTAGAATAATTGTGAATAAATCAAAACTATGAAATAACACACATGGAGTCATGTAGTAACCAAAAAAGTGTTAAACAAATGAAAATATATTTTATTTTTGAGATTCTTAAAAGTAGCCACCCTTTGCCTTGATGACCGCTTTGCACACTCTTGGCATTCTCTCAACTAGCTTCATTGAGGTGAGGTAGTCACCTGGAATGCATTTCAATTAACAGGTGTGCCTTGTTAATTTGTTTAATTTCTTTCCTTAATGCATTTAAGCCAATCAGTTGTGTTGTGACAAGGTAGGAGTGGTATACAGAAGATAGCCCTATTTGGTAATAGACCAAGTCCATATTATGGCAAGAACAACAGCTGAAATAAGCAAAGAGAAATGACAGTCCATCATTACTTTAAGAAATGAAGGTCAGTCAATCCAGACAATTTCAAGAACTTTTAAAGTTTCTTCAAGTGCAGTCGCAAAACCATCAAGCGCTATGATGAAACTGGCTCTCATGAGGACTGCCACCGGAAAGGAAGACCCAGAGTTACCTCTGCTGCAGAGGATAAGTACATTAGAGTTACCAACCTCAGAAATTATAGACCAAATAAATGCTTCACAGAGTTGAAGTAACAGACACATCTCAACATCAACTGTTCAGAGGAGACTGCTTCAATCCGGCCTTCATAGTCGAATTGCTGCAAAGAAACCACTACTAAAAAACACCACGGAGAAGAGACTTGCTTGGGCCAAGAAACATGAGCAATGGACATCTGTCCTTTTTCTGATTAGTCCAAATTTCTGATTTTCTGTTCCAACCGCCATGTCTTTGTGAGACGCAGAGTAGGTGAACGGATGATCTCTGCATGTGTGGTTCCCACTGTGAAGCATGTGTGATGGTGTGGGGGTGCTTTGCTGGTGACCACTGTCAGTGATTTATTTCAAATTCAAGGCACTCTTAACCAGCATGACTGCCACCACATTCTGCAGCGATACGCCAACCCATCTGGTTTGCGCTTAGTAGGACTATCATTTGTTTTTCAACAGGACAATGACCCAACACACCTCCAGGCTGTGTAAGTGCTATTTGACCAATAAGGACAGTGATGAAGTGCTGCATCAGATGACCTGGCCTCCACAATCACCCAACCTCAACCAAATTGAGATGGTTTGGGATGAGTTGGACCGCAGAGTGAAGGAAAAGCAGCCAACAAGTGCTCAGCATATGTGGGAACTCTTTCAAGAAAAAAACCATACCGGGTAAAGCTGGTTGAGAGAATGCCAAGAGTATGTAAAGCTGTCATCAAGGGTGGCTACTTTGAAGAATCTAAAATATGTTTTGATTTGTTTAACACTTTTT
Organism: Salvelinus fontinalis; assembly: GCF_029448725.1. Taxonomy (NCBI): domain Eukaryota; kingdom Metazoa; phylum Chordata; class Actinopteri; order Salmoniformes; family Salmonidae; genus Salvelinus; species Salvelinus fontinalis. The sequence continues at coordinate 26,167,086 of NC_074672.1, forward strand.
TGGTTACTACATGATTCCATATGTGTTTCATAGTTTTCATGTCTTCACTATTATTCCACAGAAAATAGTAAAAAATAAAGAAAAACCCTTGAATGAGTAGATAGTAGTAGTCCAAACTTTTGATTGATACTGTATATCATAATAGAAATTCACTGGTTGATACTTAACACACTCAGGTGATTAACTACTGCATCTCTCCCTCTGTTCCCTCCAGGACATCTGTCTCAGAGTGTGTCTACTCGCCTGGCCAAACGGGATCATGCGATCTGCCTGGACACCAGTAACAGAGGCACTAACGTCAGAGAAGACAACTCCAAAGCTCTGGTCCCAGAAGCACACGCCCCCAAAGAAGGTGCGACCCCATTCACTATGAGACGCTGTTTAGTGTCCCTCATCAAGCTAGAGAAGCCCCAGGGTCTGTCACACATGACATATTAATATACATTATATTACACATGTTAACTGAGACTAGGGCTGTTGCGGTAACCGTATTACCGTCACACCAGCGGTCACGAGTCGCGAAGACAGTCAAATTCCACATGGCCGTTTAGTCGGTAATTAGGCTTCTCCAAGCGCTGATGCTCCTGCTGGTCATTAGTAGCTTACCTAACTTGATAACTGCCTGGTACTCAGCACTCTATTGCCCCTCTATCACTCTGACATCAATGCAAATGTAATCGAATATCTAATTAAACACTTAATGAGAGCCCATGAGCAACATTTTTATAGGCTATGCATATAGAGAAGGATACCATCAGCTTTCTATAGGCTAGGCCTACTATATTTTTTCTCTCAACTTTCCTAACATTAATCACATTCCTTAAATTTACAACAGGAGTATAGCCTACCTGGCTGGCATGAAAATAAACCACAGGGAAAGCGTCCTCCATTCGCTATTTAAGTGCATAGATGACATGTATTTTTCCCCCTGCCCCTCTTTCGATGCAGGTGCATGATAATGGTCCATCCTAAATCAAAACTAATGTCACACATATATTATTTAGTATATGTAAAGACAATATTAAATCAAGAATAGACTGATGGTTGACAATATTAGCCTATCACTTGTGAATGATATATTATCACTTGTGAATGATATATTATCACTTGTGAATGATATATTATCACTTGTGAATGATATATTATCACTTGTGAATGATATATTATCACTTGTGAATGATATATTATCACTTGTGAATGATATATTATCACTTGTGAATGTTGCCCAGCATAAGAAACAATGCCTTTTTTTGTGACTTGTTCGAATCATAGTCGCACACCTCGTAGCCTGGCATATATGTTTTAATAAGGTTTGTATCACAACTAAAGTGGCCAAATAAGTTCTTTAAAATTTAAGCACAATAATCCGCTTACAAGGGGTATAGAGCCTAACTGGCATATATAAGCAGCGTGTGAGTTTGGGGAAGATAAGATAATTTTCACCATAAAAATGCACCTTTATAATAAAAGCATTACATACATAATTACATTTGCGATCACTTTTGATAATGGTGTTTTCCGCTAATGGAACATTTGCGTTTATAGCCTACTACCATGTGCGCATTGATGCGCTTATAATGTGAAGAAATCAACTTTTAGGCTATCAACATTTGAAGCTAAACGTTCTGATCTGTTGCATCAGCCTCATTGAGTAGTGGTTGTATTCATTTAGGATCTATCTCATCCCACAACTGTCCCAGACTATGTTTGGAATATTTATTTTATTGCACAGAATAGAATAGGTCAACTTTTGTACTATGGGGGATAGTAGATTGACATAGTCTAGTGTTTTTGCTGTTCATTAGGCCTACTCATCTTGTTGGCTGACGAAAAGTAAATGTGGACACTTATTCCAATATCTTCAATATGCACCTTGCAATTGGATAAGAACAAGCGCAGTTGTGTCCCGATGTGTCTGTCTTCACTTGTAGCCTGTGATTAAGACCGATTATGTGACAGAGAGCCATGGGAGTGAGAAACGATTCAGATTGCACAGCAGATATTTGAGAATGTCAAATTGTGAGACTATTGGAGTGTGTACTTCCTTCGCAAAAAAACAAAGCAGAGCTCATGCCTTTCAAACAACTTTTTTCAAATCATCATTAGTCTCATCATGCAGCCTTTCAATGTATTAAAAATCAAAACAGATAGCCCATTGTAGCCCACAGCCATTTGGCAAAGCCAGATCAGGACCTAACATAAGGACAACTCAGAGTATGCTGTTCTGTTCTTCTGAAATAGACTACATTTTCTTCATATCATGCTTCTTTAGACCTGTCTAAAATAATTAATGGATTTGTTGTGAAGGTGTACGCAAAATTACATGGATTTATTTGACTTTTTAAAATGTGTGGAAGCCAGGAGATGCTAAATGTGTATGTTAATTAGTGATCAATTACCTTGAAACAGGCAGTTATTTGCTTGACAATCACCGGCTGGCGAAATTTCGTTACTGCCACAGCCCTAACTGAGACTGATTGTGGTCCTCCTGTGCTGATCTAGGATCAGGTCCCCTGTACCTTTTATCTTATTCATTATGATCTAAAAGGCCGAAATGATCCTAGATCATAACTCCTACGCTTTGAATACCTGCCCTGGTTGTGCAATACTGAGGAACTCTGCTCCAGTCATTCTTGGATTTCCATCAACAACATTCGGCCAGTGATCTTTATGAATTTGACATGTTATCAGATGAATAGCCAAGTCACACTGTAGTTAATAGAGCACAAAAATATGTCAACCAAACATGCTTCCTGAACCACTGCTGGATTTAGAACGGCAAGACTGCCATGCTTTATATGCTTGGTGACGTTATGACCCATTTCTCTGTTCTTCATGTGTTGTAAATGGAATCAAATGTGGGTTAGATGCTTACTGTAGGTCAATTAAGGGAAATGGTCTCGCTGCAGTGTACTTTATGAAAGTACGTCATGTAAAGTCATCAAAATGACAGCATGGTGTCACGTTCCTGACCTATTTCTGTTAGTTTGTTATGTGTGTTAGTTGGTCAGGACGTGAGGTTGGGTGGGCATTCTATGTTTTCTGTTTCTGTGTTGGTTTTGGGTTGCCTGGTATGGCTCTTAGAGGCAGGTGTTTGGCGTTCCTCTAATTAAGAGTCATATTATGGTAGGCGTTGTCACAGTGTTCGTTGTGGGTGATTGTCTTCCGTGTCTGTGTCTATTTCACCACGCGGGACTGTTTACGGTTTGTTCGGTTTATGTAGCCTATGTCTCCTATTCGTGCGTTTTCTTGTTTTATGTAAGTACGTCGTCTAGGTCTGTCTACACCGTTTGTTGTTTTGTAAGTTTAATCAAGTTCTTGTTTTCGTTATTAAAATATGTCATTTCTTTACGCTGCGCCTTGGTTCCCTCAATACTCCTCCTCTTCCGAAGATGAAGAGGAGGAGGAATGCCGTTACACATGGGGTACGTAGGGACTGGGGTGTGCTGTATCCGACTGGCTCTGAGCAGTTGTCTGAGCTAGAGCAGGAGAGTCGCTACAGTATAGAACTAAGCTCTGGTGGGTACATCATGTGCTTTTCCTCCACTGGTCATGACTCTCACACACACACATACAGACACACACACACACAGTCTCTCTCTCTGTGTCACTTATTCACACATACATACACCTGTCTGTTTGTGGGCATAGATCCACATTGAACAGATCCATTCCCAGTTGAACCCCCTTCCAACTCACCCTGCGTTTTTGAGTCCTGGATGAGAGGGTAGGCATGGAGAAAATGTCTGGTTAATGCCAGCCCCAGCCTCAGCCAGCTTCGAGCCTCAGGCAGCTCCCAGCCTCATGCAGCTTCCAGCCCAGGCAGTTTCCAGTCCAGCCAGCGCAGTAACATTTCTGCCCGTTATGTAAACCCATCTCCCACCACTATAATCCAGCTTGTATAAGCTTCCATTCACTAGACTTACATAAGCCTGCTCTCTATCGTCTTCTCCTCCCCTCTTCTAGGCCACATCTGTAGTTCAAAAAATGGCACAAGTTTGTGGAACTTATCACTTAATATAGATGACGTGGGGACCAGTTTAGATGTTTCTACACTGCTCAAAAAAATAAAGGGAACACTTAAACAACACAATGTAACTCCAAGTCAATCACACTTCTGTGAAATCAAACTGTCCACTTAGGAAGCAACACTGATTGACAATAAATTTCACATGCTGTTGTGCAAATGGAATAGACAACAGGTGGAAATTATAGGCAATTAGCAAGACACCCCCAATAAAGGAGTGGTTCTGCAGGTGGTGACCACAGACCACTTCTCAGTTCCTATGCTTCCTGGCTGATGTTTTGGTCACTTTTGAATGCTGGCGGTGCTTTCATTCATTCAGATCTAGGATGTGTTATTTTAGTGTTCCCTTTATTTTTTTGAGCAGTGTATATATATTTTTTACATTGTTATTTGAAAACAGACCAGGGAAGAACTTTTTTGAAGATTTGTTTGCCTGAAGATACTAAGACAAACATGACGCCAGAAAAATGTGTGATTTCATAGATTTGTGAAAACAGATGTCTTCTTTTGGAGATAAATAATGTTATTGAAACATTTACATTTACATTTAAGTCATTTAGCAGACGCTCTTATCCAGAGCGACTTACAAGTACATACATTCATACTTTTTTTGTACTGGCCCCCCGTGGGAATCGAACCCACAACCCTGGCGTTGCAAGCGCCATGCTCTACCCACTGAGCCACACGGGGAAACACTTATTATTGAATTATTGAAACTAATGAAATGTTTGATATTTTATTTGTTTAGGCAATATTGTGTAACATAATGATAGAAAATGATTGTTTTGATCAAAAGGCAGCCACACAATGCAATTGAAACATATAGGTATTATGTACAGTACCAGTCAAAAGTTTGGACACACCTACTCATTCAAGGATTTTTATTTTTTACTCTTTTCTACATTGTAGAATAATAGTGAAAACATCAACTATGAAATAACACATATGGAATCATGTAGTAACCAAAAAAGTGTTATACAAATCAAAACATATTTTATATTTATTCTTCAAAGTAGATTCTTCAATGTAGCCACCCTTGATGACAGCTTTGCACACTCTTGGTATTCTCTCAACCAGCTTTACCCGGAATGCTTTTCCAACAGTCTTGAAAGTGTTCCCACATATGCTGAGCACTTGTTGGCTGCTTTTCCTTCACTCTGCGGTCCAACTCATCCCCAACCATCTCAATTGGGTTGAGGTTGGGTGATTATGGAGGCCAGGTCATTTGATGCATCACTCTCCTTATTGGTCAAATAGCCCTTACACAGCCTGGAGGTGTGTTGGGTCTTTGTCCTGTTGAAAAACAAATGATAGTCCCATTAAGCGCAAACCAGATTGGATGGCGTATCACTGCGGTAGCCATGCTGGATAAGTGTGCCTTGAATTCTAAGTAAATCACTGACAGTGTCACCAGCAAGCACCCCAACACCATCACACCTCCTCCTCCATGCTTCACGGTGGAACCACACACGTGGAGATCGCACAAAGACATGGTGGTTGGAACAAAAAATCTCAAATTTGGACTCATCAGACCAAAGGACAGATATATTTAGATTTGTTTAACATATTTTTTGGTTACTACATGATTCCATATGTGTTATTTCTTAGTTTTGATGTCTTCACTATTATATATTAACAGTAAAAATATAGAAAACCCCTTGAATGAGTAGGTGTCCAAACTTTTGACTGGTACTGTAGATATATTAAATGCTTTTCCATTTCCATCTACAATGCTCTTCTAACAAAAACACCTTGAACCCCCCCCCCCTTTTCTTTTTCCTTTCTCAACCATAGACGTGATCGAGCTCAGCTCCGGCGAGGACGACGCCCTACAGATCAGCAGCGAGTCCACCAATGAGGAGGAGGAGCGGTCGGAGGAGGCCAGCGGCGCCCACGTCAACGACGCTGTAAACCAACCGGACGCCCTGGGGCGTGTCTTGGTCAACCTGAACCACCCTGCTGAGGAGGTAGACCTGTTCCTCTCCCCTCAACTGGTCCGGGCCGTCAAACCTCACCAGGTATGGATTCCCTCAGTAGAATATCAAGTAGGCTTGTGCGGTATATACCGTATACCAGGGTATTTGGAAATCGTCACGGGATGGTTTTTCCAATACCTTCAATACATTCTAATATTTGTAACAATTTAAGTAAATACCTGCAGTCAACTTGTGGAATGAGTTGGGGGAGGAAGCATATTGCGTTCTTATTTCACCTGTCACATTATTGTACAACGGGATAAAGCAGGAGCAGGTGTGTCCAGCTGTGTGTTGACAGGGGTCTCATTTTATATTGAGTCAACAGTGTTTTTTTGCTTCAATAGAGTGATCAGGGATGTGCATCTATAGTTTTCCTTCACAGAAAATACATTAGTGCACCACATTCAGCATAAAATAGCTTTATCTTGATTCGATGACAACAGAAGTCTTTTTTGCAAAACAATGTAGGGCCATCATATTTCTAATGTTTAGGCGTATCATAGGAAATGTATTTTCTAACGTTTTGCTTAAAGTTAATATTTCATTTTACTGGCGAAAAGTTTCTGGCTACACAGAGAAAAGTAGCTCCACATCAGTCAGAGCGCTGTCTGCTGATAGAATGATGGAGAAAAGTAGCTCCACATCAGTCAGAGCGCTGTCTGCTGATAGAATGATGGAGAACAGTAGCTCCACATCAGTCAGAGCGCTGTCTGCTGATAGAATGATGGAGAACAGTAGCTCCACATCAGTCAGAGCGCTGTCTGCTGATAGAATGATGGAGAAAAGTAGCTCCACATCAGTCAGAGCGCTGTCTGCTGATAGAATGATGGAGAACAGTAGCTCCACATCAGTCAGAGCGCTGTCTGCTGATAGAATGATGGAGAACAGTAGCCTCACATCAGTCAGAGCGCTGTCTGCTGATAGAATGATGGAGAAAAGTAGCTCCACATCAGTCAGAGCGCTGTCTGCTGATAGAATGATGGAGAACAGTAGCTCCACATCAGTCAGAGCGCTGTCTGCTGATAGAATGATGGAGAAAAGTAGCTCCACATCAGTCAGAGCGCTGTCTGCTGATAGAATGATGGAGAAAAGTAGCTCCACATCAGTCAGAGCGCTGTCTGCTGATAGAATGATGGAGAACAGTAGCTCTACATCAGTCAGAGCGCTGTCTGCTGATAGAATGATGGAGAACAGTAGCTACACGTCAGTCAGAGCGCTGTCTGCTGATAGAATGATGGAGAAAAGTAGCTCCACATCAGTCAGAGCGCTGATAGAATGATGGAGAAAAGTAGCTCCACATCAGTCAGAGCGCTGTCTGCTGATAGAATGATGGAGAACAGTAGCTACACGTCAGTCAGAGCGCTGTCTGCTGATAGAATGATGGAGAAAAGTAGCTCCACATCAGTCAGAGCGCTGATAGAATGATGGAGAAAAGTAGCTCCACATCAGTCAGAGCGCTGTCTGCTGATAGAATGATGGAGAACAGTAGCTCCACATCAGTCAGAGCGCTGTCTGCTGATAGAATGATGGAGAACAGTAGCTCCACATCAGTCAGAGTGCTGTCTGCTGATAGAATGATGGAGAACAGTAGCTCCACATCAGTCAGAGCGCTGTCTGCTGATAGAATGATGGAGAAAAGTAGCTCCACATCAGTCAGAGCGCTGTCTGCTGATAGAATGATGGAGAACAGTAGCTACACGTCAGTCAGAGCGCTGTCTGCTGATAGAATGATGGATAACAGTAGCTCCACATCAGTCAGAGCGCTGTCTGCTGATAGAATGATGGAGAAAAGTAGCTCCACATCAGTCAGAGCGCTGATAGAATGATGGAGAAAAGTAGCTCCACATCAGTCAGAGCGCTGTCTGCTGATAGAATGATGGAGAAAAGTAGCTCCACATCAGTCAGAGCGCTGATAGAATGATGGAGAACAGTAGCTCCACATCAGTCAGAGCGCTGTCTGCTGATAGAATGATGGAGAACAGTAGCTCCACATCAGTCAGAGTGCTGTCTGCTGATAGAATGCCTGTTCGTGAATTCTCATCCCAGTTTAGAAGTGCAACTGAAGCACAAAGTTAGTCTGATGTCGAGCAGAAAGTACAATAAGAACCATTTTAGATCTGCGTTTCCAAACGCAGCAAGATATTTCTTTTTTCCCTTCGTGACAAACACAGAATTCTGCGTTAACACGACCTCTAAGTTTAACTTGCTATCTAAGTAAGTGGCTAAATGAATAAGGTGACAAGCATCATATTGTGTTAGCTTTCTGCCCTGTTTGAGAAGTCAAAGCCCTTTGGATGTTGTTTGCACAGCTGCCACTGCCATATTGATTTCCTTGTGTTTTTTATCCTTTCCGTTCTCGGCTGTCTGCTCCTCCCCCCTCTTCTTCAAGCAGAGCAGGCAGGCCTCTTGCCCTAGCGACTCCAGACTCCACACAGCTTGTAGACATGCTGCTGGAGCCTCCCGAGTTGCGTAGCGGTCGGGCACTGCAGTGCTTGAGGCATCACTACAGATCTGGGTTCAATCCCAGGCTGTGTTGCAGCCGGCCAAATCCGGGAGACCCAATTGGCCCAGAGTCGTTAAGGGAGGATTTGGCTGGCCAGGATGTCCTTGTCCCATCACGCTCTAGCGACTCCTGTGGCGGGCCGGGCGCATGCATGCTGACAAGGTCGCCAGTTGTACGGCGTTTCCTCCAACACATTGGTGAGGCTGGCTTCCGGGTTAAGAGAGCAGCATGTCAAGAATCAGTGTAGCTTGGCAGAGTCGTGTTTTAGAGGACGCATGGCTCTCGACCTTCGCCTCTCCCGAGTCCGTACGGGAGTTGCAGCGATGGGATAAGACTGTAACTACCAATTGCATATCACAAAATCGTGGAGAAAAAGGGGTAAAAAGTGTTTAAAAATTAAGACATGCTGCTGGAGAGCCAGTACTGCATGCGTCAAAAATGTATTCATTTGCACAATGCAGTGGTGGAAAAAGTACCTAATTGTCATACTTGAGTAAAAGTAAAGATACCTTCATAAATAATGACTCGTGAAAGTCATCCATTTTTATCAGCATATTGATTCCACAACACGAAGGGCTAATACTCTTGACCACTGCTACTCTAACTTCCGTGATGCATACAACGCCCTCCCCCGCCCTCCCTTTGGCAAATCCGACCACAACACTATCTTGCTTGTCCCGGCTTATAGGCAGAAACTCAAACAGGATGTACCAGTGACGAGAACCATTCAACTCTGGTCTGACCAATCGGAAGCCACGCTCCAAGATTGTTTTGATCACGAGGACTGGAATATGTTCCTATCAGCCTCAGAGGACAATATTGACCTATACGCTGAGTCGGTGAGTGTGTTTATAAATAAGTGCATTGGAGACGTCGTACCCACTGTGAACATTAAAACCTGCCCTAACCAGAAACCGTGGATGGATGGCGGCATTCGCGTAAAACTGTAAGCGTGATCCACCGCATTTAACCATGGAAAGAGGTCTGGAGATATGGCTGAATATAAACTGTGTAGTTATTCCCTCCGCAAGGCAATCAAACAAGCGAAATGCCAGTACAGGGACTAGGTGGAGTCGTAATTTAACAGTTCCGACACGAGACGTATGTGGCAGGGTCTACAGGAAAACAGCCACGTCACGGACACCGACGTCATGCTTCCAGACAAATTAAACACCTTTGCCTGCTTTGAGGATAATACAGTGTCTCCGTCTCGGCTCGCTAACCAAGACTGCGGCCCCCCCCCCCCTCTCCTTCTCAGTGGCTGACGTGAGTAAAACATTTAAACGTGTTAACCCTCACAAGGCTGCTGGCCCAGACAGCATCCCTAGCCATGTCCTCAGAGCATGCACAAACCAGCTGGCTGGTGTGTTTACGGACATATTTAATGGCTCCCTATCCCAGTCTATTATCCCCACATGCTTCAAGATGGCTACCATTGTTCCAGTACCCAAGAAGGCAAAGATAACTGAACTAAATGACTATCGCCCCGTGGCACTCACTTCTGTCATCATGAAGTACTTTGAGAGGCTAGTCAAGGATCATATCACTGCCACCTTACCGGCCACCCTAGACCCACTTCAGTTTTCACACCGCCCCAACAAGTCCACAGATGACGCAATGGCCATCACACTGCACACAGCCCTGTCCCATCTGGACAAAAATAATACCTATGTAAGAATGCTGTTCCCCCAGGTGGTGAAGGTAGGAAACAACATCTCCACTTTGCTGACCCTCAACACTGGTGCCCCACAAGGGTGTGTGCTCAGCCCTCTCCGTTACTCCCTGTTCACCCACGACTGCGTGGCCATGCACGCCTCCAACTCAATCATCAAGTTTGCAGATGACACAACAGTAGAGGGCTTGATAACTAACAACGACGAGACAGCCTACAGGGAGGAGGTGAGGGCACTCGGAGGGTGATGTCAGGAAAACAACCTCTCACTCAACGTCAACAAAACAAAGGAGATGATCGTGGACTTCTTGGGCGTACACATCACAGACAGTGTGGTGAAGAAGGAGCAACAGCGCCTCTTCAACCTCAGGAGGCTGAAGAAATTTGGCTTGTCACCCAAAACCCTAACTAACTTTTACAGATGCACAATCGAGAGCATCCTGTCGGGCTGTATCACAGCCTGGTACGGCAAGTGCTCCGCCCACAACCATAAGGCTCTCCAGAGTGTGGTGCGGTCTGCACAACGCATCACCAGGGGCAAACTACCTGCCCTCCAGGACTCCTACAACGCCCGTTGTCACAGGAAGGCCAAAAAGATAATCAAGGACAACAACCACCTGAGCCACTGCCTGTTCACCCTGCTATCATCCAGAAGGCGAGGTCAGTACAGATGCATCAAATCTGGAATTGAGAGATTGAAAAACAGCTTCTATCTCAAGGCCATCAGACTGTTAAATAGCCATCACTAACTCAGAGAGGCTGCTGCCTACATTGAGACCCAATCACTGGATACTTTAATAAATGGATCACTAGTCACTTTAAATAATGCCACTTTAATAATATTTACATATCTTACATTACTCATATCACATGTATATACTGTATTTTATACCATCCACTGCACCTTGCCTATGCCGCTCGGCCATCGCTCATCCATATATTTATATGCACATATTTTCAATCACCCCTTTAGATTTGTGTGTATTAGGTAGTTGTTGGGAATTGTTAGATTACTTGTTAGATTTGTGTGTAGTAGGTAGTTGCTGGGAATTGTTAGATATCACTCGTTAGATATTACAGCACGGTCAGAACTAGAAGCACAAGCATTTCGCTACACCCACATTAACATTGCTGACCAATACAATTGGATTTGATTTGGAGTAGAAGTCTACCTATAACTCCTACCTATATATGCATAACTTTATGAGCTGGATTGCCTGTCTTTGCAATTTGTTTATTTTCGTTTGTGCTCGTTAGCATATTAGGCTACCAGCCTCCATGGAAATTTGCTATTACTGTTAAATTACTTAATTTATTACCATCCTGGTAATAGACTCCCAATGGGCTTTTTTAGTGTTTTTGGCACCTTCTTGTGTACTAAGCTGGTAATACTGTAATTCCCAGGGTGAGAGAAAGACGGTATGACGATATGCAAGTCGGGATACCGCCCAACCCTAATATCAAGCCTATCAAACAGTTTTCTCTTCATACATAATCAATCTACCAACCATGGTACCACTGACTCAATAGGGCCATGGATTCTCTTGTTTGCACAGGCAGTCTAGCAGTTATAGGGCCAATTTCCCAGATCCATATTAAGCCTAAAAAGCACTTTCAATGAAGATTTTCTGCCTCTGCCAAACCCCATAGAGCCCACGGAGACAGCCATGGTATACAATGCAGTCAAACAAATATAACAATTAACAGACTTATCAATCTGCTAATGATCTCGCTACTTCTGTCTCTTCCTCCTTTCTTTTCTCCCCCTCCATCAGATCGGTGGGATCCGGTTCCTGTATGATAACCTGGTGGAGTCTCTGGAGAGGTCTAAGCGCAGCAGTGGCTTCGGCTGTATCCTTGCCCACAGCATGGGCCTGGGCAAGACCTTGCAGGTCATCTCCTTTATAGACATCCTGCTTAAACACACGCAGGCCCACACCGTGCTCGCCATCGTTCCTGTAAGTGGCTGTGTGTACTCTTTTCTCTCTTTACATGCTCTGTTTATTCTGTTTATACATACTGGACATAATGCAATGGAGGTGTGTGAATCCATCTTGTAATCTCTTGACTGAGGTAATGTACTTTCTCTCTACCACTCTCTCTCTACCGCGCACTCTCTCTCTACTGTTCTCTCTCTCTACCTCTCTCTCTACCGCTCTCTCTTTCTCTCTACCGCTCTCTCTTTCTCTCTCTCTCTTCCGCTCTCTCTCTCTACCTCTCTCTTTCTCTCTCTCTCTTTCTCTCTTCCGCTCTCTCTACCGCCCTACTGACCGCTCTACCGCTCTCTCTCTCTCTACCGCTCTCTCTCTCTCTACCGCTCTCTCTCTCCCTCTACCTCTCTCTCTCCCTCTACCTCTCTCTCTACCGCTCTCTCTACCGCTCTCTCTTCCGCTCTCTCTCTCTACTGCTCTCTCTACCTCTCTCTCTACCGCTCTCTCTTTCTCTCTACCGCTCTCTATTCTATCTACCGCTCTCGCTCTCTCTCTCTCTCTCCCTCTACCTCTCTCTCTCCCTCTACCTCTCTCTCTCCCTCTACCTCTCTCTCTACGCTCGCGCTCTCTCTCTACGCTCGCGCTCTCTCTCTACCGCTCTCTCTCTACCGCTCTCTCTCTCTCTCTCTACCTCTCTCTCTCTCTCTCTACCGCTCGCGCTCTCTCTCTACCGCTCTCGCTCTACCGCTCTCTCTCTACCGCTCGCGCTCTCTCTCTACCGCTCTCTCTCTACCGCTCTCTCTCTACCGCTCTCTCTCTACCGCTCTCTACCTCTCTCTCTACCTCTCTCTCTCTACCGCTCTCTCTCTACTATTCTCTCTCTACCGGTCTCTCTCTACCGCTCTCTCTCTCTACCGCTCTCTCTCTACCTCTCTCTACCGCTCTCTCTCTACCTCTCTCTACCGCTCTCTCTCTCTACCGCTCTCTCTCTACCTCTCTCTCTACTACTCGCGCTCTCTCAATTCAATTCAATTCAAGGGGCTTTATTGGCATGGGAAACATGTGTTAACATTGCCAAAGCAAGTGAGGTAGATATTATACAAAAGTGAAATAAACAATACAAATTAACAGTAAACATTACACATACAGAAGTTTCAAAACAATAAAGACATTACAAATGTTATATTATATATATACAGTGTTGTAACAATGTACAAATGGTTAAAGCACACAAGTTAAAATAAATAAGCATAAATATGGGTTGTATTTACAATGGTGTTTGTTCTTCACTGGTTGCCCTTTTCTTGTGACAACAGGTCACAAATCTTGCTGCTGTGATGGCACACTGTGGAATTTCTCCCAGTAGATATGGGAGTTTATCAAAATTGGATTTGTTTTCAAATTCTTTGTGGATCTGTGTAATCTGAGGGAAATATGTCTCTCTAATATGGTCATACATTGGGCAGGAGGTTAGGAAGTGCAGCTCAGTTTCCACCTCATTTTGTGGGCAGTGTGCACATAGCCTGTCTTCTCTTGAGAGCCATGTCTGCCTACGGCGGCCTTTCTCAATAGCAAGGCTATGCTCACTGAGTCTGTACATAGTCAAAGCTTTCCTTAAGTTTGAGTCAGTCACAGTGGTCAGGTATTCTGCCACTGTGTACTCTCTGTTTAGGGCCAAATAGCATTCTAGTTTGCTCTGGTTTTTTGTTAATTCTTTCCAATGTGTCAAGTAATTATCTTTTTGTTTTCTCATGATTTGGTTGGGTCTAATTGTGCTGTTGTCCTGGGGCTCTGTGGGGTGTGTTTATGTTTGTGAACAGAGCCCTAGGACCAGCTTGCTTAGGGGACTCTTCTCCAGGTTCATCTCTCTGTAGGTGATGGCTTTGTTATGGAAGGTTTGGGAATCGCTTCCTTTTAGGTGGTTGTAGAATTTAACGGCTCTTTTCTGGATTTTGATAATTAGTGGGTATCGGCCTAATTCTGCTCTGCATGCATTATTTGGTGTTCTACGTTGTACACGGAGGATATTTTTGCAGAATTCTGCATGCAGAGTCTCAATTTGGTGTTTGTCCCATTTTGTGAAATCTTGGTTGGTGAGCGGACCCCAGACCTCACAACCATAAAGGGCAATGGGCTCTATGACTGATTCAAGTATTTTTAGCCAGATCCTAATTGGTATGTTGAAATTTATGTTCCTTTTGTTGGCATAGAAGGCCCTTCTTGTCTTGTCTCTCAGATCGTTCACAGCTTTGTGGAAGTTACCTGTGGTGCTGATGTTTAGGCCGAGGTATGTATAGTTTTTTGTGTGCTCTAGGGCAACGGTGTCTAGATGGAATTTGTGGTCCTGGTGACTGGACCTTTTTTGGAACACCATTATTTTGGTCTTACTGAGATTTACTGTCAGGGCCCAGGTCTGACAGAATCTGTGCAGAAGATCTAGGTGCTGCTGTAGGCCCTCCTTGGTTGGTGACAGAAGCACCAGATCATCAGCAAACAGTAGACATTTGACTTCGGATTCTAGTAGGGTGAGACCGGGTGCTGCAGACTGTTCTAGTGCCCGCGCCAATTCGTTGATATATATGTTGAAGAGGGTGGGGCTTAAGCTGCATCCCTGTCTCACCCCACGACCCTGTGTGAAGAAATGTGTGTTTTTTGCCAATTTTAACCACACACTTGTTGTTTGTGTACATGGATTTGTCGTATGTCGTATGTTTTACCCCCAACACCACTTTCCATCAATTTGTATAGCAGACCCTCATGCCAAATTGAGTCGAAGGCTTTTTTGAAATCAACAAAGCATGAAAAGACTTTGCCTTTGTTTTGGTTTGTTTGGTTGTCAATTAGGGTGTGTAGGGTGAATACATGGTCTGTTGTACGGTAATTTGGTAAAAAGCCAATTTGACATTTGCTCAGTACATTGTTTTCATTGAGGAAATGTACGAGTCTGCTGTTAATGATAATGCAGAGGATTTTCCCAAGGTTACTGTTGACGCATATTCCACGGTAGTTATTGGGGTCAAATTTGTCTCCACTTTTGTGGATTGGGGTGATCAGTCCTTGGTTCCAAATATTGGGGAAGATGCCAGAGCTAAGGACGATGTTAAAGAGTTTTAGTATAGCCAATTGGAATTTGTTGTCTGTATATTTGATCATTTCATTAAGGATACCATCAACACCACAGGCCTTTTTGGGTTGGAGGGTTTTTATTTTGTCCTGTAACTCATTCAAGGTAATTGGAGAATCCAGTGGGTTCTGGTAGTCTTTAATAGTTGATTCTAGGATTTGTATTTGATCATGTATATGTTTTTGCTCTTTATTCTTTGTTATAGAGCCAAAAAGATTGGAGAAGTGGTTTACCCATACATCTCCATTTTGGATAGATAATTCTTCGTGTTGTTGTTTGTTTAGTTTTTTCCAATTTTCCCAGAATTGGTTAGAGTCTATGGAGTCTTCAATTACATTGAGCTGATTTCTGACGTGCTGTTCCTTCTTTTTCCCTAGTGTATTTCTGTATTGTTTTAGTGATTCACCATAGTGAAGGCGTAGATTCAGGTTTTCCGGGTCTCTATGTTTTTGGTTGGACAGGTTTCTCAATTTATTTCTTAGATTTTTGCATTCTTTATCAAACCATTTGTCATTGTTGTTCATTTTCTTCGGTTTTCTATTTGAGATTTTTAGATTTGATAGGGAAGCTGAGAGGTCAAATATACTGTTAAGATTTTCTACTGCCAAGTTTACACCTTCACTATTGCAGTGGAATATTTTATCCAGGAAGTTGTCTAAAAGGGATTGAATTTGCTGTTGCCTAATTGTTTTTTGGTAGGTTTCCAAACTGCATTCCTTCCATCTATAGCATTTCTTAATGTTACTCAGTTAAAGTTAATGTTACTCTCTCTATCTCGCTCTCTCTCTCCCTCTCTCTCTACTGTTCTCTCTCCCTCTACCTTTCTCTCTCTCTACCGCTTGCGCTCTCTCTCTCTACTGCTCTCTCCCTCTACCTCTCTCTCTCTCTACCGCTCATGCTCTTTCTCTCTCTCTACCGCTCTCTTTCCTCTACCGCTCTCTACCTCACGTGCGCTCTCTCTCTACCTCGTGCGCGCTCTCTCTCTCTACTTCGTGCGCTCTCTCGCTCTACCTCGCTCACGCTCTCTCTCCACCTCGCGCGCTCTCTCTCTACCTCTCACGCTCTCTCTCTACCTCGCAAGCGCTCTCTCTCTCTACCTCGCACGCGCTCTCTCTCTCTCTACCTCGCACGCGCTCTCTCTCTCTACCTCGCACGCGCTCTCTCTCTCTACCTCGCGCGCGCTCTCTCTCTACCTCTCGCACACTCTCTCTCCACCTCGCTCTCTCTCTCTCTCTACTTCGCGCGCTCTCTCTCTCTACTTTGCACGCTCTCTCTCTACTTCGCACGCTCTCTCTCTACTTCGCACACTCTCTCTCTACTTCCCGCACACTCTCTCTCTACTTCCCTCGCGCTCTCTCTCTACTTCATGCGCTCTCTCTCTACTTCATGCGCTCTCTCTCTACTTCATGCGCTCTCTCTCTACTTCATGCGCTCTCTCTCTACTTCATGCGCTCTCTCTACTTCATGCTCTCTCTCTACTTCATGCTCTCTCTCTACTTCATGCTCTCTCTCTACTTCATGCGCTCTCTCTCTACTTCATGCGCTCTCTCTCTACTTCATGCGCTCTCTCTACTTCATGCTCTCTCTCTACTTCGCGCACGCTCTCGCTCTACCTTGCACGCACTCTCTCTCCACCTCCTTCTCTCTCTCTCTCTACCTCACGCGCTCTCTCTCTACCTCGCTCTCTCTCTCTACCTCGCTCTCTCTGTGTTCTCTCTTCTTCTCGCTCTCTACCTCTGAACCTTTTTCTCTCTCTACCCCTCTCTCACTACCCCTCTCTCACTACCCCTCTCTCACTACCCCTCTCTCTCTCCCTCTCTACCCATCTCGCTACAGGTCAACACGTTACAGAACTGGCTGGCTGAGTTTAACCTCTGGGTCCCTTCCTCTGAGGCATTACCTGCAGACATCAACCCCGCCCACTTCTCCCCGCGCATCTTCAAGGTCCACATCCTGAATGACGAGCACAAGTAAGTTTCCCGTCCTCTCTGGGAACAGGGATAGTCCACTACCTCCAATTTCAAAGCTGAATCCTTTTAGCCATGATCATGGTTTGTGTTTGTGAGTGACTAGAAGCTCTGCTTCTATCACACAACTGCCAGGGATCTGTCTCTAAAAATAAATGTATGTACAAACATGACTCATCTATTGCCCAAGTGTGTAACTACATGAACTACGTAAGGCATTTAAAGTACATCAACTATCAAGACCTTTAGCAAGAAGGTTTGATTAAGATATAATGCAGGTCGTCTTTAGGTATATACACTGGGGCGGCAGGTAGCCTAGTGGTTAGAGCGTTGAGCCAGTAACCGACAGGCTGCTAGATCGAATCCCTGGTACAAGGTAAAAATATGTCATTCTGCCCCTGAACAAGGCAGTTAACCCACTGTTCCTAGGCCATCACTGTAAATAAGAATTTGTTCTTAACTGACTTGCCTAGTTAACTAAAGATGGATAAATAAATAAATATGTCTCTAAATGCCTATGCTATTATGTGTGGAACATTGTCACTGATGTGCTATCTTTCTTTCCCTCTTTTCGCTCTCATCTCTTTTTCTCTCTCTCTTTTCTCTTTCAGAACCACGGCCAGCAGAGCGAAGGTGATCTCTGACTGGTCGCTGGATGGCGGCGTGCTCCTGATGGGGTATGAGATGTACCGCCTGCTGTCCCTGAAGAAGAGCTTTGTGGCGGGCCGGAAGAAGAAGTCCAAGAAGCCCCAAGGACCAGTGGTCATTGACCTGGACGAAGAGGACCGGCAGCAGGAGCTCCTCAAAGGTCAGTAGGTCAAAAAGGTCACCTCAAAGTGACACCTGTCAATCGACACTAATGTCAGTCATGTCCTGAGCTTTTCAGAGTTTTCAAACCAGCAGCTTATGGCAGTTTTTCTTTCATCAAACCAAGATCATCTACACATTTGGATTTTGAGAGATCCTAATGTTTAACCCTTTGTTAGAACCCATGTTAGATAACATTTTGTTAGACATTTTTCATGTGCTCCAGGATGTGTGTACATGTACATGCATGGGTTTCCAGTTATCCAGTCACGACATCAATTTAGTATGACTTCATCATGAGTGACTCCGATAACATGAGTCACTTAGATAAATGGAACGTAAAGTAAATGCTTTGATCAGTCCTACATACACATCTTACCGTCATGGCTTTTTTATTGGATTTAACCTTCATTTAACTAGGCAATCTGGGACTGGTTGGACTTCCATTGTTCCTGAAATAGCTCTAACTTGACATTCCTCTACCCTCCTGAAGACATAGAGAAGGCCCTGTCTCGCCCAGGCCCGGACGTGGTGATCTGTGACGAGGGCCACCGCATTAAGAACTGCCACGCCAGCACCTCGCAGGCCCTGAAGAACATCCGTACCCGGAGACGTGTGGTCCTCACGGGATACCCACTCCAGAACAACCTGATAGAGTACTGGTGCATGGTGGACTTTGTCAGGCCTGATTTCCTAGGTACCAGGCAGGAGTTCAGTAACATGTTTGAGAGGCCCATTCTGAACGGGCAGTGTGTGGACAGCACGCCTCAGGACGTCCGGTTGATGAGAGACCGAAGTCATGTCCTCCATAGCCTGCTGGAAGGCTTCGTCCAGAGGTGAGAATGAGAGCTGGTTATAACCCACATGAACTGTTGCTACTACAGTATTCTCTTTTTACTTTATAGGCAAGTTTCCCCCTCTCCGATTAAATCTTAAGATTACTTTATTGGTCAATTGCACACAAGGTCCAGGCGAAATTTGAATTCTGCTTTTACCCAACCCCTCCGTAAACACACATGCATACATACACATACAGGGTTTTTGGAGAGGTACAGTGCTGCCACACTGGTCGCCTGCGGAGCTGTTGTTGTGGGGGGTTAACCTCTAACGAGCCTCTACCCCGGATCCGGGAGCACCCCCCCCCCCCCCACACACACTGATTAGCATCGCTAGCATAGCGTCACAATTAAATAGTAGCATCTAAATATCATTAAATCACAAGTCCAAGACACCTAATGAAAGATACAGATCTTGTGAATAAAGCCACCATTTCAGATTTTTAAAATGTTTTTCAGGGAAGACACAATATGTAAATCTATTGACTAAACACGTTAGCAAAAATCACCATTTTTCTTTGTCCACCATTTTCTCTCAACACCAGTAGCTATCACCAATTCGGCTAAACTAAGATATTGATAGCCACTAACCAAGAAAAAAACCTCATCAGATGACAGTCTGATAACATATTTATGGTATAGGATAGGTTTTGTTAGAAAAATGTGCATATTTCAGGTATAAATCATAGTTTGCCATTGCAGCCAGCATCACAAATCTCACCAAAGCTCCTAGAATTACTACAGACAGCAACGTGTATTACCAATTTACTCATCATAAAACATTTCTTAAAAATACACAGCACATAGCAATGGAAAGACACAGATCTTGTGAATTCAGACAACATTTCAGATTTTCTAAGTGTTTTACGGCGAAAACACAATAAATCGTTATATTAGCATACCACATACGCAAACGTTAACCGAGCACTGATTCTAGCCAAAGAGAGCGATATCGTATCATCGGCAAAATATATTAATTTTTTCACTAACCTTCTCAGAATTCTTAAGATGACACTCCTGTAACATATTACAACATACATATACAGTTTGTTCGAAAATGTGCATATTTAGCCATAAAAAAACGTGGTTATACAATGAAAATAGTAGCAAAACAAGCCTGGAAATGTCGGTCGCCATCTTTGAGTGATCTAGTTTAATCAATAGCTAATCATATACTTGACTAAAAAATACAGGGTTGACAGGAATCGAAAGACAAATTAGTTATTAATGCAATCGCTGATTTACATTTTTTTTATTATCCTTACTTTTCAATACAGGTTGCGCCAAGCGAAGCTATACAAAACAAAATGGCGGCGTAAGTGTTTAACATTTTTCGACAGAAACACGATTTATCATCATAAATTGTTCTTACTGTGAGCTGTTCTTCCATCAGAATCTTGGGCAAAGAATCCTTTCTTGGGTCTAATCTTCTTTTGGTCGAAAGATGTCCACTTGTCCGTCGAAATGCCCACTAACGTACGACCGGGACCCCGAAATGTGCCCAGCGCTTCAAAGTGCACAACAAAGCAATGCCTCAAAATCGCACTAAAAGGATATAAATTGCTATGCAACGGTTCAAATTAACTACCTTATGATGCTGTTAACACCTATAACGGGTAAAAACATGACCGGAGAAATATTACTGGCTAAACTAACGCTTGGAAGGAGGCGAGTCCGATGTCCTTCGCGCGAAAGGCGCAGGCAGCAAAGGGAAGCTACTTCCGCTATTTGGTGTCTTATAGAGAAACTGATTGCGCAATCGACACCATTCAAAGCGTCATCACGCACTGACATCCAGGGGAAGACGTAAGCAGTGTCTGTTTCTCCATAGCATTTACAGTGAGCTTTAAACTGACTCCAGATCAGTGGCCAAAATGTTTGAAATCTGACTCCCTATCATGAAAAGTGCTGTAGATTGAGTTCTGTTTCACTCAGAGACAAAATTCCAACGGCTATAGAAACTAGAGAGTGTTTTCTATCCAATAATAGTAATAATATGCATATTGTACGAGCAAGAATTGAGTAGGAAGCCGTTTAATCTGTAATGCAAATTATGCTAATGAGAAAACAGCACCCCCTATAGTCTCAAGAAGTTAAGAGCCTTGCTCAAGGACACAACGGCAGGCAAAGGCATCTAGGATTTTGATAACAGCAACCCTCTGATTGCCAGCTCATTACCCGCCAAATTTTTCCTTTCGGACCCGGAATTTTAACTGGCAACCCTCCAGTTACTGGCTCACCTCTATAACTGCTAGCCTACCTGCCACCCCAGTCTATTCCTGGACTAAAGAGTACTTTCAATGGATATTTTAGTTGAAGTCTGATAATGGTTGTGTTTGTTCATGAATGTAGATGAGATCTATATGGCATAAATATTTGTGGTCTAGCTCTGGTTGTGCTTGTGTTTGTTCCCAGGCGTGGCCATAACGTGCTGAGAGACCAGCTTCCCTCCAAGGACGAGCATGTGATCATGGTGCGCCTGTCGCCCCTGCAGAGGGCCCTCTACACAGAGTTTATGAACCGCTTCAGAGAGGCAGGCAACAGCGGCTGGCTCAGCCTTAACCCACTCAAGGCCTTCTGTGTGTGCTGCAAGGTGTGCATACCTTTCCGTGTCTGTTTTGTCATACACAGGAGTGAAATAAATGTGGGAAGTGCAATCGGAAAGTATTCAGACCCCTCGACTTTTTCCACGTTTTGTTAAGTTACAGCACTATTCTTCAAATGGATTACATTTTTTAAAAATCCTCATCAATCTACACACAATACCCTATAATGACAAAGAAAAAATGTTTTTTAGAAATGTTTGCAAATTTATTACAAATGAAAAACAGATACCTTATTTACATACAGTGTAGAGGTCTCTAATTTTTTATCATAGGTACACTTCAACTGTGAGAGACAGAATCTAAAACAAAAATCCTGAAAATCACATTGTATGATTTTTAAGTAATTCATTTGCATTTTATTGCATGACATAAGTATTTGAGTACCTACCAACCAGTAAGAATTCCGGCTCTCACAGACCTGTTAGTTTTTCTTTAAGAAGCCCTCCTGTTCTCCACTCCTTACCTGTATTAACTGCACCTGTTTGAACTCGTTACCTGTCCACACCTGTTCACACACTCAATCAAACAGACTCCAACCTCTCCACAATGGCCAAGACCAGAGAGCTGTGTAACAACATTGGGGATAAAATTGTAGACGTGCACAAGGCTGGGATGGGCTACAGGACAATAGGCAAGCAGCTTGGTGAGAAGGCAACAACTGTTGGCGCAATTATTAGAAAATGGAAGAAGTTCAAGATGACGGTCTGGGGCTCCATGCAAGATCTCACCTCGTGGGGCATCAATGATCATGAGGAAGGTGAGGGATCAGCCCAGAACTACACGGCAGGACCTGGTCAATGACCTGAAGAGAGCTGGGACCACAGTCTCAAAAATAAAACATTAGTAACACACTACGCCGTCATGGATTAAAATCCTGCAGCGCACGCAAGGTCCCCCTGCAAAAGCCAGCGCATGTCCAGGCCCGTCTGAAGTTTGCCAATGACCATCTGGATGATCCAGAGGAGGAATGGGAGAATGTCATGTGGTCTGATGAGACAAAAATAGAGCTTTTTTGGTCTAAACTCCACTCGCCGTGTTTGGAGGAAGAAGAAGGATGAGTACAACCCCAAGAACACCATCCCAACCGTGAAGCATGGAGGTGGAAACATTCTTTGGGGATGCTTTTCTGTAAAGGGGACAGGACGACTGCACCGTAATGAGGGGAGGATGGATGGGGCCATATCGCGAGATTTTGGCCTACAACCTCCTTCCCTCAGTAAGAGCATTGAAGATGGGTCGTGGCTGGGTCATCCAGCATGACAACGACCCGAAACACACAGCCAGGGCAACTAAGGAGTGGCTCCGTAAGAAGCATCTCAAGGTCCTGGAGTGGCCTAGCCAGTCTCCAGACCTGAACCCAATAGAAAATCTTTGGAGGGAGCTGAAAGTCCGTATTGCCCAGCGACAGCCCCGAAACCTGAAGGATCTGGAGAAGGTCTGTATGGAGGAGTGGGCCAAAATCCCTGCTGCAGTGTGTGCAAACCTGGTCAAGAACTACAGGAAACGTATGATCTCTGTAATTGCAAACAAAGGTTTCTGTACCAAATATATTAAGTTCTGCTTTTCTGATGTATCAAATACTTATGTCATGCAATACAATGCAAATTAATTACTTAAAAATCATACAATGTGATTTTCTGGATTTTTTTTAGATTCCGACTCTCACAGTTGAAGTGTACCTATGATAAAAATGACAGACCTCTACATGCTTTGTAAGTAGGAAAACCTGCAAAATCGGCAGTGTAGATATGCCACACCTGTCAGGTGGATGGATTATCTTGGCAAAGGAGAAATGTTAACTAACAGGGATGTAAACAAATTTGTGCACAACATTTAAGAGATTTGTTCTCCCCACTGTAACTATTCAGACCCTTTGCTATGAGACTCGAAATTTAGCTCAGGTGCATCCTGTTTCCGTTGAAACCTGACAGAGCTTGAGAGGATCTGTAGAGAAGAATGGGAGAAACTCCCGAAATACCGGTGTGCCAAGCTTGTAGCGTCATCCCAAGAAGACTCGAGGCTGTAATCGCTGAAAAAGGTGCTTCAACAAAGTACTGAGTAAAGGGTCTAAATACTTATGTAAAGGTGATATTTTAGTTTGAAATGATGTGGTATTATAACAATATTAGGACGTCTGAATGAAATGTGGACATGTACATAGCGTGTGATGTACAGTGCATTGGGAAAGTAAAATACGTTACAGCCTTATTCTAAAATGGATGAAATCGTTTTTCCCCCTCATCAATCTAACTATTTCATCCATTTTAGAATAAGGCTGTAACGTAACAATGTGGAAAAAGTCAAGTGGTCACAATACTTTCCCAATGCACTGTATGTCACATGCTGTGTACTACATGTCCACATTTCATTCAGACGTCATCCTAATGTTGGAATAATGTCTTCCTCTACCAGATCTGGAACCACCCAGACGTGCTGTACGAGGCGCTGCAGAAGGAGAATCTGGCCAATGAGCAGGACCTGGACCTGGATGACATCACCAACGGCCACGCCCGCTGCCCAGCCCCCAACCAGAAGGGCAAGACCTCGGAGGACCCCAACAGCATCGGAGGGCTGAGTCTCAACGCTCTGCAGGAGAAGGCCAACCAGGTCATCACCTACGAATGGGTACGCAGCCACACTTCACTACCATGTTTTTGTTTTTCCATTCAGTTTAAGTGGCAGGGGGTTGAGTCATCATGGATTTATGACGGTTGGAAAACAACTTGAGGGCCGCTCATTTAGAACGGATTCTGTTGTATGTTTCAGTACAAAACAGGTTATTACCCTAAACTGTGCACTACAACTACACTACTGTTCTGTTACCTCATCTCCTCTCTCTCTCAGGCGAAGGAGATCATGTCTGACTATAAACCCGGGCTCTTGGAGAACTCTGCTAAGATGGTCCTGCTGTTCCACCTGATCGACGAGAGTGTGAGGAAGGGAGACAAGATCCTGGTGTTCAGGTAGGCACAGAAACAGAACCTCACAGTTGTTTTACTGTTTTGATCTTACGTTTTTCAAGTTTTCCTTTCAGTTCCTTTAAAACAACTGTTGCAACGCAACATATTCCACGAAGACTAAGGCCGAAGCACAGACAGACAAACTTCTCAAATGGTTATTAGTTTCACTGTAATTTCCAAGCACCCCTCCTCACCGTATCCCTCCCTCCACTGTTTCTCGTGCAGTCAGAGTTTGTCCACCCTGTCAGTCATCGAGGAGTTCCTGGCCAAGAGGCCCATACTGGCAGGCAGCGCCAGAGAGGGCTACAACCAAAACTGGGTCCGAAACCACAACTACTACAGTAAGTGTCCCTGTTCCCATGACAAGCACCGCTGTCACCATGTCTCTGTTACTCCACTTGTCCAGTGGTGTCTTTTACTGAAGCTATACAAATGTATTCAGCCTCCCCAATCCCATGGTGCCACTTTTCCCGTTGATTTACATTGACTATCGCCACCTGCTGGGGATATTGATATTTTGCCATCATTCTATGTATGAAGCCCTTGGGTAAAAACTGGTTGTTCCTGTGTGTTGGAGAAAGGGATTGACTTCCTTTTTATGGTTTGTCTCTTTAGGACTGGATGGGAGCACATCTGCTTCAGAGAGAGAGAGGCTCATCAACCAGTTCAACGACCCGTCCAACACCTCCGCCTTGATCTTTCTGCTGTCCACCAGGTAAAAGACCTTCACAGGAACACACTGGTAGAAATAATTATAATTTGTTTGTAATCATACTTATGTATAGTCACACTAGTAACCACACTAGTTACAAACACGCACATGCACATGCACATACACATCAGGTCAGTGACGTGTGCTTCTCCCCATCCTCAGGGCTGGCTGTCTGGGTGTGAACCTGATCGGGGCTAACCGCGTGGTGGTGTTTGATGCCTCCTGGAACCCCTGTCACGACGCCCAGGCCGTATGTCGGGTGTACCGCTACGGCCAGAAGAAACCCTGCCATATCTACCGCCTGGTCTGTGACTTCACCCTGGAGAAGAAGATCTACGACCGACAGATCTCCAAGCAGGGCATGTCCGGTGAGTAACCAGCGAACCAAACAAACACATAATAGAATGGATACTGACTTCATACAGACTACACCTCTGCTTCCTCCAGCCATGTTTACTAGGCCTACTATTACATGGTCATCTGCTATCAATATTTTTTATCTACTCTTACAATAGGCCTACACTGTTAAGGGCACTTCAGCATGCCCAGTCCACTTCACTAGCATGCAAAACAGTGTGTGTGCTGCGAAGTGCAGCAGTCCTGTGATCTGTCAGACTCCTCTCAGGCTAAGTGCACTCCAAGTGCACTTTGACATAGTTTGCCATTGTTAGGCTCAGCTGGTAGAGCATAGTGATCCCTTCGCGCGCCAATCAATGCAGCTGTTGATGGCCCTAGACGTGAGGTGGGCAACTTCAGTCCTCGAAGGGCCTGATTGGTGTCACACATTTTCTCCATCCCTATGAAACACAGCTGATTAATCAAATTGCATTCTAAACTGAAGATCATGATTAGGTGATTATTGGAGTCAGGTGTGTTAGCTGGGGCTGGGGCAAAACTGTGACACCAATCAGGCCGTCGAGGACTGGAATTGCCCACCCCTGCCCTAGACATACAGTGTTACCCCCTTTCTTGACTCCATCCATCCCTCCTTTCTGAAGACCGAGTGGTGGATGACCTGAACCCGGTTCTGTCGTTCACGCGAAGGGAGGTGGAGTCTCTGCTGCACTTCGTGGAAGAGGAGCCTGACGTGTCACAGGTGCAACTACAGCCACACCAGGAGATAGAGACAGCCATCAGACAGGCCTGCCAGCTCTACCCTCACCTTGTCACCAAGGTAATACACCTATATACACATCTATAAACACACACTACATCACAGGCCTGCAGTGGGTCAGAAGTTTACATTGCCTTTAAAAAATTCTACTTGGGTCAAACGTTTTGGGTAGCATTCCACAAGCTTCCCACAATAAGTTGGGTGAATTTTTGCCCATTCCTCCTGACAGAGCGGCTGTAACTGAGTCAGGTTTGTAGGCCTCCTTGCTCGCACCAGTTTCAGTTCTGCCCACAAATTTTCTATAGGATTGAGATCAGGGCTTTGTGATGGCCACTCCAATACCTTGACTTTGTTGTCCTTAAGCCATTTTGCCACAACTTTGGAAGTATGGGGTCATTGTCCATTTGGAAGACCCATTTGCGACCAAGCTTTAACTTCCTGACTGATGTCTTGAGATGTTGCTTCAATATATCCACATAATTTCCCTTGCTAATGATGCCATCTATTTTGTGAAGTGCACCAGTCCCTCCTGCAGCAAAGCACCCCCACAACATGATGCTGCCACCCCTGTGCTTCACGGTTGGGATGGTGTTCTTCGGCTTGCAAGCCTCCCCCTTTTTCCTCCAAACATAACGATGGTCATTATAGCCAAACAGAACTATTTTTGTTTCATAAGACCAGAGGATATTTCTCCAAAAAGTACGATTGTTGTCCCCATGTGCAGTTGCAAATCGTATTCTGGCTTTTTTATGGCGGTTTTGGAGCAGTGGCTTCTTCCTTGCTGAGCGGACTTTCAGTTTATGTCGATATAGGACTCGTTTTACTGTGGATATTGATACTTTTATACCTGTTTCCTCCAGTTTCTTCACAAGGTCCTTTGCTGTTGTTCTGGGATTGATTTGCACTTTTCGCACAAAAGTACGTTAATCTTTTTGAGACAGAATGCTTCTCCTTCCTGAGCGATAGGACGGCTGCATGGTTCCATGGTGTTTATACTTACTTACTATTGTTTGTACAGATGAAAGTGATACCTTCAGGCATTTGGAAATTGCTCCCAAGGATGAACCAGACTTGTAGAGGTCTACAAATGTTTTTCTGAGGTCTTGGCTGATTTCTTTTGATTTTCCCATGATGTCAAGCAGAGGCACTGAGTTTGAAGGTAGGCCTTGAAAAATATCCACAGGTACACCTCCAATTGACTCAAATTATGTCAATTAGCCTATCAGAAGCTTCTAAAGCCATGACAGCTTTTTCTGGAATTTTCCAAGCTGTTTAAATGCACAGTCAACTTGGTGTATGTAAACAATTGTTGGAAAAATTACTTGTGTCATGCACAAAGTAGATGTCCTAACTGACTTGCCAAAACTATAGTTTGTTAAAAAGAAATTTGTGGAGTGGTTGAAAAACTTGTTTTAATGACTCCAACCTAAGTGTATGTAATCTTCCGACTTCAACTGTAGCTATATGCACACCAGTCTGTATTATGCACTCTACCTAAACCTGTTCACCAAGGTTAGAACCAAACTAGATATACATATCTATATACACACATCTATACTGTCTACTGATAAGTTGATACTTATCCACATGATACATACACCTAGCTCGCTGGATCATGGACAGACTCTGTCTCAACCCATCATTTTCACATTGAACTCTCACTCTTGTCAAAATGCTACTTTATTAACAGTTATATCCAGAATTATAACCTACATGACGGCATATTATACTTAGAGAGCAATTTCACTTCAACTACTCTCAATGTCTGTCTCTCCAGCAACCCTTTCACCACGAGTCTCTCCTGATGGAGCGATGGGAGATGAAACTCACCAAAGCCGAGAAGAAGGCCGCCAAGAAGAGCTACGAGGATGAGAAGCGTGCGTCGGTGCCCTACACGCGCCCCTCTTATGCCCACTATTACCCTGCCAGCGACCAGAGCCTGACAAATATCCCTGCCTTCAGCCAGCGCAACTGGTGAGATGGTCCCCAAAGACATACACGTTTTCTCAGTAACAATACTACAGTTGCATACAGTCAATCAAATGTATTTTGTAAAGCCCTTTTTACGTCAGATACCCAGATTAGCAAACAATGCAGAAGCAAAGTGTCTAGGAAAACTCCCTAAAAGGAAGATACCCAGAACAACAGGTCCAGGAGAAGGTAGCACTTCATGGTTCCATGAAGAACTAGAGAGAGATACCTAATGTGACACCAAGTTTTGAATTCCAAAGTTTAAACTTGATAAAATCTTTAACCCTCCACTCTCAATTCGGACTGCCAATACCCCACCCTGTCATCTTTACTCTCCCTTACCCCTCTTCAGGCGCCCACCCCCCCGACAAGATGAGAAGCCGGTGGCCAGTGTCCGCCCAGTTCAGTCGACTCCAATTCCCACGATGCCTCGCCAGGCGTCTCACAGCTCTGCCCCCACAGCAGACTCCGACTCCAGCTCGGGCTTTCCCGTCAACTACCTGCAAAAGGCGGGCGTATTCGTCCAGAAGATCGTCACCACCACAGATATCGTGATACCTGAAACCAACATTTCAACTGATGTTAAGGCCAGTATCAGTGCAGGAGAGAGCATCCACGTCATCAGAGGAACGAAAGGGACCTACATCAGGACTTGTGATGGGAGGATATTTGCCATCCGCACTAGAAGCAAGCCCAAGGCAGGGGAAGAGAGCTCAGCTGCTGCACCCAAAGGTAGCAATCCAAACTCAACCTTTAGTCAGTATAGTTTCTACTCATTTGGTCCGTATGGATCTGTTTTTATCCAGTGCTGATGGTTTCGTTTAGTCTGGAGAAGTATCTGACCCGTCTGTCTTACCTTCCCTACCTCAGACACCCAGAAGGTATCGGAGGAGGCCTCCGCCAACAGCTGTGTGACTCGCCTGCTCTCCCCCGACAGCCCTGAAATCCTGAGTGAACTCCAGAGGTACGAGGCTGCAACCAGAATCAAGGCCCAGCAGGGCTCCAAGGCTTCGTCTGCAGGTGCAGCGGCTCCACAGGAGAAGGCACCGGCGGAGAGCAACAATGGCAGCAGGATAACTAGCCATGCCAAGCCCTGGAGTGATGCCTCCGCCCCGGCCAAGCACAGCACAGATGCCATTGCTGCCCTGGACCTGAGGGGCACCAAGCGCAAGGCCTGCACCCCGTCCAACATCGAACGGGCCAACAAAAAGCAGCCGGCCCCCAGCAAGCGCACCTCGGCCCAGTTGCCCCCCCAGGCTTTTCCCTTCGCGGCGGGCTATGACCTCCCACCCATGGGCCTCAACCCAGCCATGCTGGGCTCCATGGGGCACCCCATATTCATGGGGGTCGGCTTGCCCTACTTCCAGTCCCACAGCCAGCAGGGTGACCACCGTCTCATGTTCCCCATGACTCCCGACCCCTTCGGCTTGGGGGACGGCACCCTACCTAGATCCTCCTCCACCATCACCTCCTCGTCTGCCCCTGACTCGGCCTCCCTAGCTCCCTTCATGCTGGGTGCTGGTATGGCTGGCATGCTGCCCCCAGGTTTCCCCATGTCCTACGGCCAGTCTCTGTGCATGTATCCTAACTTGCTGCTCCCCAGGGAGCTACCGGCCGCCACCCCTGGCCCCGCTGGCTCCAGCTTCTTCTCCCACTTCCCCTCCTCCTCCGGCCTGATGGGGGCAGGGCTGGGTTGCTCTGTTGCCCACGGCTCGGCAGAGAACGCCGGTGGAAGCAGCTCAGACAGCAACAACGACGATGAAGATGATGATGATGTCATTGAGGTGATGGGACAATGAGAGCCTCCAACCGTAGAAAAGAGGCATGTGGGTTGTAGGGGACAGTTAGTGGAGTTGCTGGGGCTTGGAGAGCTGAAGAGAAAGGGAAGGAACAACCAAGCCCACCTCCTCCACTAAGACCTATTCCCCATCCCAAATGCAACATGCACACCTTTCAGAAAACGAGAATCTGTGTTGGAATATAACAAACTGGACCAAGCACCAAATCCTTATGCTGAATATCTTATTTAAAAAAATGTAAGACAAATCTGAACGTATATGATGAAGAAAAATGAACTTGGGGCTTCCAAAATGTTGTCCTGTACTGGCATTTGCAAATCACTGAAACAAGCGACTGCTGGGATTGGACCTGCAAATCACTTCTTTGTCTTCTATTAAAAACAAATGTTCCCAACAGTTGATGACAGACTAGGTTAATAACTAACTGACAATAGACTAGAGTTAATATGTCAATTTTATATACGTAGTTGGTAGTAATTATTGTATGGCGCAAAATATCAGTTACATGATATTGTTCTTGATTGTCATTATATGCTACTGAATATTATTTTATATAGTAGTCGTACTCTAAACATGTCACAACTGTTTTCAAAATTGATTTGATTTGCCCTTGAATTTACTGCGTTTCGTTTTTCAGACAATTGCCTACTTGAGACTCAACTCAAAGAAACAGTTAGGCTCTTTGTTGGGTGAAAAACTGAGTCAAAAACCTTAAACTCAAAGAATGTATGCTTATTTACGACTTTAACGCAGACCTTGGGGACAGACATCACACTTGGGAAGATCTGATTTCGATTTTTGATATGTCATCTACATTTTTCAAATGTACACATCATCTAAAGGCGACGATGTGAAAACTGTGATCTTGCTAAGCTCCAACTGTCCGAAGGGAGCTGAATTGAAAATGCCTTGCCTCTGTCTGTCTCAATGTTACCTAGTGGGAGTAGAGAAACAGCGAGACGGGCAGTCCTAGGACCTGGATCTCACCCATAGTCTTACTGTAGCTTTGCTAAGTGATGCAAATATAACGCATGAACCCTCTGGTGGTCAGGTGGGTCACCTGTCTACTTCTCTGTCTGTTTCTGCATCGTGTACCCAAGGGTTCTAGAGTAGAGAACTTCTGTCATAATGACTCGCTCTGCCTTGTGGATAGCATGAACACTCGTTTTCAGTTCCTTTTTCTCATCTTTGGCGTATGTGATTTCAATGGAAAAACAAACAGGGTTCAAGAGATCATTGTCAAACCAAAATCATTTGAGAGAAGTCAAAAATAGCTGTGCCAAAAAAAGCACAACTTAAAGCACTCTTCAGAGAGGATCATTCTCTGAAGCGACCAAACATCACCGTCAACTGCTATTGGCCTAGAGAAGAGGGTTTCTTTCCCTAATTTGGTCACAGTTTGTCATTATAGACTTATTAAGCTCATTGTAAAAGATTATGCTGGCTTAAGACTTCACTGTGTAACAAAGGTTAAGTATTCAAAGTATATTGATTTAGAGAGGGGGGAGTCAGGTCTGTGACCTGGTTCTGTTTAATAAACAACAGAACTTTTCATTTCTGTTACTGCTGACTGTGTTATTGCCCCCCTCATTACATACGTAGGCCGCCTACTGTCTCATGCCGCATTCACGTGCTAGTTGGAACTATGAAGCTCGGAAATGTCCAACTTGCTAACTGGTTGAACGCAGCATGTGTATAACTACAATCAATTAGCAAGTCGGGAAATGTCTGACTTTCCGACTAGCATGTGAACGCGGCAACTACCCAACACTTTGGGAAGAACAGCCCACCACCTCCACCAAGTCCCTAGCCTTGAGTCTCTTCAGCAAGAGCTTTAAACTCCAGTAATTGCATTTATTATGAGACCCTTACATCATCAGACTTGTTCATCTTTTCATACCATACTTAAGGTGTTAACTGACCTGTTCTTTTTATTTTTTTATGTACCACTTTTATTATGTACCACTTTTATTTATGACAGTGCATATTTATTCATTCCTTTTTTTGTTCTGTTTTTGTAAGGGAAATTTTTATGTTCATTTACTAGAACACGTCGATTCGTGTTACATGACTTGAGAAATGCGATATTAATAGACGTCTGACCCATAAGTGTGTGAATTTCAGGACCAACCAGTCAAGGTGGTCGAACAGATAGAAAATTGAATCCAGTGCTTTTGTTTTGTTTTTATTTATGTTCATATCATCCAGATGTTCATGTGAATCTATCTATCCTAATTGCAAATGAAAGGTAGTTTCCTCAGTATTTATTAATCTTCGGTTGTTGAACCAACTGTTTTTTTCCCATAGATTTCTACCTGAATTTAAGTATTTATTTATAAATCAATTCAGTCGGCGACCAACTGACTCTCTTAATTCCATTTATTAAAGTCAAGCTGCTGTCTTGAGGAGAATGGCTGGAAGAGCCTGTATGTAGTTAGTGAATGGACATGTAACAGGCTTTTAGATAAAGAAAATTTAGTTTCTAAATAAAATAATGTTTTGAATGGCATTTCAATTTCATTTACTTTGATAACAGTTACTCTAATTAATGACACAGGTTCTCAAGCACGAGTTGAACATAAGTAACTCTTTCACTAAACTGATGTTCTTTTCAACTTGGTTGGGGGGGAATAGACACTGTGTCTGAAACTGAGCTTATAGTCTAGAGACATGTCCATCAGATGACATTACCTAAAATCAGATGAAGAGGGCAAAATTGAGTATAGCTCAACTCAATCTCCTGTCCTAGACGACAATCCATAGCAACAGGTTCAAACAAAACTGAAATCGTTACACGGAGACTGGTTTACTGTTCTGTATTTAAAATTAATTCATAGTTGTCTATTGCATGCTTTTAGTGTTTATATTAGCTTTGGTGACATGAGCTGTCTGCAAGCCGATGATTGCATGTTTTGACTACGAAACTGAAATGATTTACATAGACTTTATCAATCATTTCGGTTACTAGTCCAACGCTCTAACCACTAGGCTACCTGCCACCCCCATATATGACCTATATAGTTAATTCATATTGCATAGAAATTACTTATAATTAACTACCATATTACTTAAATTATCCTTCCAAAAAATTGTAATTAAGAATGGCCAATCAGCAGTCTACTTGCCCACACCATTCCAACATAGAAAAGCTGAAAATCAGCTTTTCTATGTTGGAATGGTGTGTGCTTATACCGGTCACATGGTGTGGGCAAGTAGACTGCTGATTGGCCAGCTCATCCTCTATGAGGAAATGTTTGTTTGAGATACAAGTTTGAGGTGGTGTTTTAAGTGTTTTTTTGGCCACTGTATGAGTTAACAGAATATTAACTTTTAAAAGGGAGATTTTCACTGGACAGTTGCTTTAATTACTTACAAGCCTTAGATTTCATCATTAGCTATGCAAGCAGAATCTGTTAAATTGTATTTAAAAACAAGTGCTTTTATCTTCTCATTATGATAATACTTATTTGAGAAATAAATAAGAATTTAAATGGACCCAACATACAGTATCTTATGTAAAAGGAATTCCATGATGTCTGCTTATTCCATGAAACTTGGCCATAGTGGACTGGATGTCACTTGACTTGTTTACCGCTCTTTGGTGTTGTAGCTCTGTGTTGCCCTCTGATCTATACTGTAAGGTTTTAACGCCTTGGGAATGGTAGATGCAGGCAGAGATCTGGGAATATCTATGTTACACTGCCCTGGTTTTTTGGCTGAGTTTGGGTCTTCTTACATGTCCTAGTACCTTGGATATTCATGTTTAAATGTCTATTGAAGGATTTCAGCGTTTGAGTTGCTTGCCCTTGGCCTTTACATAAGTCAAACATGTATTTGGTTCAGTCAAATTGTCCCCCTCGCCATCATTGCACACTCATGATTTAACCTCACTGTACCCGTGGTTTGTCTTTGATTCTGTAGAAGCAGAACTGTTATTCTGAGAGAATTTGATCAATATGCAAAAAGGTGACAATGACATTTGAAACACACATCAGAGCAGTACAGTTGTGTCCGGCGTGTGGCTAGCGCTCTTGTTCTTCCACTGAGGCATCCCAGATCCTTGCATGTCTCATCTGGGTCTTGATAGAATGGTCTTTTAGTCATGTTTTCAGCACTGTAAGTGGACAAGGTCATTTTAATAGTGTTTATTTTTCACATGATTGTGTTGTTTAAGGGTGTATACATTTGTATGGATGTCTTCACAGAGGACAGTTTCCAGTTTGTTTCAAGTTTTATTAGTCGTATGTACGGGACACACATTGTATACTTCGTCCAACAAAATGCTTACTTGCATACGCACCATTGTTCTTAGCTAGTCAAAGGTCACTCACTTGGGCTTCTGTGGTAGCCAACCATTACTCACTTTGCATTTTCTGCCAGTGAGCTATTAACGTTATCTTAGTTTGATTTCCAGTAGTGGAAAAAGTACCCAATGGTTATACTTGAGTAAAAGTATAGATACCTTAATAGAAAGTTACTCAAGTAAAAGTTAGTCACCCAGTAAAATACTACTTGAGTAAAAGTCTAAAGGTATTTGTTTTTAAATATACTTAAGTATCAAAAGTAAATGTAATTGCTAAAATATACTTAAGTATTAAAAGTAAAAGTAGTGAATATATATATATATATTTATTTATTTTATTTTTTGTTTTGTTTAGATAGCCAGGGGCACACTCAGACATTATTTACAAATGATGCATTTGTGTTTAGTGAGTCCGCCAGACCAGAGGCAGTAGGGATGACCGCGTGTTCTCTTGATAAGTGTGTGAATTTCATCGTTTCCCTTTCCTGCTAAGAGTTAAAAATTAAATAAGTACTTTTGGTTGTCAGGGGAAATGTATGGAATAAAAAGTACAATGCTTTCTTTAGGAATGTAGTGAAGTAAAAGTCGTCAAAATAGTAAACTATAGATACGCCTAAAAACTACTTAAGTAGTACTTTAAAGTATTTTTACTTAAGTACTTTACGTCACTGTTGATTTCAGATCAGATTTTGCCAGTGCTCCGTCTGTGATGTTTGATTCTTGTAGCATTCTGATGTCAGGGTTTTGTCTTTTTTTAAGTCTTGAGAAATGTGAATTCTTCTGTCATTATCTTTTTTATTATGGAAATTAATTACTGAATAAAATGAATGTGTATGTGGTTATCCAAGTATTTTTATGTCTCTTGAATCGATGCTTGAGGAGAGAGAACATTTTGAATACATGTCAGTTTGAATACATTTTAAAAAGTTATCTATGACCCATAGGCTTCCCTGCCACATGGAGCTCAAGGATCTAGCAACAACAAAAAACTATGTTTCCCATAATCAACTAGTGCACCAAACTGGCGTGACTTGACGCTTCGTGTGTTGGTGACGGTGGCACTGGCAGCGCAAGCGTTGTTGGTCAGTGTGAAATGCTGGGAGTGCCTCACAAGACAAAAAATATTCCCGAATAAATCTGTTGCTTTATATCGGAATAACGTTGAAGTAACCCAAGAGACTTCTGACATTCTGAAACCGTAGTGACTTAATTAATTTTGCGTGAATCTCTAATTGTTCGCCTCGACACAATTGTTTTGACGGCCTGTTGCTTGCTGGCTAACGCAGGAAATCCTCTAACGTTAGCTAGCTGATGGACTAATTTAGTCTGTGCCGAGGCGAGAAAAAAAGGAGCTGGTACTGTTTATTTTTGTAGTTTTCGTAGTTACACAACTCAAAGCCATTTATCAAATGGAGATTGATCCGTTCATGAACTATAATGGTGGATTTAAAACATCGTAACAGTCCGACTTCTTCCTTAGCTAGTTAGCCTAGCTAACTACTTATTCCACACAGTGCTTGCTAGCCAGCAAGCCGATGACGTTTATTAGTTAGCTAGCGTTTGCTGGTTGAAGATCTGGGAATTTTTGGTATGATTTATAAAGTCAAGTAGCTATTTACTAATTGGGAAGTTAAATTGTATGTAAACTTCGAGTATGACACCGTTCAATGTCAATTGAGAGTAATTGGCAGGTTGCTAAATGTGTCGGCTAGCTTGCTAGTAAGTTATCTAACGTTAACTACGTTAACATTAGCCCAACTACTCTTATCTAATCAGAAACAAGGTAACTTCAGCAAGGTAGGAAAGTTGCTCCAATTGTTTTTAACAGTGAGACAAAAGGTTTATGCAAACCATTAATTAGCATTGATTAATCAGATTATTTCCCGGATGAATCTTCACTGTAGAGAGTGGATGCTGTCTGGTTCTGCTGATTTCGTTTGTTGTTCTTGGCACTGCTAATAAAAAAAATTAAAAGGCCAGCACGTGAGCAGCTGCGGGTCAGACAAACTTACTCATCGGCCCTTGCTACAGACCACACAATGAGTCGCTATCTGCCAGTTGCACGACAGCACTTCTTTGGCGCATTAGCCAATACGAGCGTTGTGGTGAAGTCCATAAGTGTCATAGTGCTCCTTCTGTACCTGCTCTCATGGGCAGTTGACACTCCATATGCCCTGGGCGTGACACCTGGCTACCTCTTTCCCCCTAACTTCTGGATCTGGACCCTGGTGACCCATGCCGTGGTGGAGCAGCATGTGTGGGGAGTGGCAGCCAACGTGGGGACTGTTATGGCCTGTGGCCGGCTGTTGGAGCCTCTGTGGGGCGCCTTGGAGCTGCTCATCTTTTTCACTGTGGTCAACATCTCTGCAGGCCTCCTGGCTGGCCTCTCCTACTTGCTCACGTATGTTGTCACCTTCGACCTGGACTACCTATTTGCGGTGCGCGTCCACGGGACACCAGCCCTCCTCGGGGGGGTGTTGGTGGCCCTTAAGCAGACCATGGGGGATACAACGGTGCTGCGGGTTCCCCAGGTGAGGCTCAAAGCTGCCCCGGCGCTGGTCCTCCTCTGCTTTTCCCTGCTCTGCCTCTCAGGCCTGCTGGAGAGTGCCGCCCCACTGGCGGCCTACAGCTTTGGCGCCCTGGCAGGCTGGGTCTACCTGCGCTTCTACCAGAGGCACAGCCGGGGCCGTGGCGACATGTCAGACCACTTTGCCTTTGCCTCCTTCTTCCCTGAAGTGGTACAGCCAGTGGTGGGGCTGCTGGCTGGCCTGGTGCACGCAGCCCTGGTGAAGATCAAGGTTTGTAGGAAGATGGTAAAGCGCTACGACGTGGGGGCACCTTCCTCCATCACCATCAGTCTGCCAGGGACGGACCCCCAGGACGCAGAGAGGAGGAGGTGAGTGCTCTAGATGCCCAAATAAACACAAACACACAGGCATCCATTTACCAAGATTTGTTTACCTCATGCTTCATTTTCTGGTTGACACTTGCAAGCTGTCACACTCATGTCCTTGTTTACATAGACGGCAGTTAAGCCTACATACTGTATCATCACCTGGAGAGGATCAGTGGCTGTTTTGAAAGGGACTCCAAGATATTTAGTTACAATACATTAGTTACTATACAATAATGTAATGCAAACATTTGCTCAGCCTTGCCCTTGCTTGGGAATGGGCAGACACTGTTTATTTTATAACTCACTCTTTCTCTCAATCTCTTCATTCAAAGACTTAATCATGGACACTCTTACTGACAGTTGTGGCTGCTTTGCATGATGTATTGTTGTCACTACCTTGCCCTTTGTGCTGTTGTCTGTGCCCAATAATGTTTGTACCATGTTTTGTGCTACTACCATGTTCTGTTGCTTCCTTGCTATGTTGTTGTCTTAGGTCTCTCTTTATGTAGTGTTGTGTTGTCTCTCTTGTCGAGGTGTGTGTTTTGTCATATATTTATGTTATTATTATTATTATTTTAAATCCCAGCCCCCGTCCCCGCAGGAGGTATTTTGCCTTTTGGTAGGCCATCATTGTAAATAAGAATTTGTTCTTAACTGACTTGCCTAGTTAAATAAAATTCTGATCATCTTACAGGCAGTTGGCGCTGAAGGCCCTAAACGAGCGACTGAAGAAGGTGGAGGACCAGTCGACCTGGCCAAGCATGGATGACGAAGAGGACGACAATGAGGATGAAGTTCGGACCGACACTCCCCTGCTCCTGGGACAGGAGAGAACGTCGCCAGCAGGGGGGTCTAGCGGCTCCCAGAACACCACGGGACAGGAGTCCAGCATTATCAGCTTCGAAGACGCCCCCTCCCGCTCATAACAGACACACTGATACACACTCAGTCATGCTTAGTTTTGACTAGCATACACTACAGTGACTACACACGCACACATTAGCCCTAGCAGTTTATGACACATTGTCAACATTGTCAGGCCTATCAGTTTTAGTCTGACTATCCGAAATTGTATACAGATCGCATCACGGACCCATCGCTCCCCCGGGCCCACCCGCATATGTTTATTGAAACGTTAATGCAATGTACAAACATATTGGTTGGACTCTCCCTACCTACCACTTCGCGTCTCTCCTAAATAAAGTATTGAATGGGTGCGCAAAGTGTTTCGTAAAGCTCTTTTGCCCCAAAGACAGCTGCTCCACACCTGCTGCTCGTCT
Organism: Salvelinus fontinalis; assembly: GCF_029448725.1. Taxonomy (NCBI): domain Eukaryota; kingdom Metazoa; phylum Chordata; class Actinopteri; order Salmoniformes; family Salmonidae; genus Salvelinus; species Salvelinus fontinalis. The sequence continues at coordinate 26,205,570 of NC_074672.1, forward strand.
GGCTCCCAGATTTTGTGACTGAGACACTTAGACTGGAGCAGAGACTCTTGGCAAACTCCCCATCTGTTGCTGTGTGTTACTATTGTCCCAGAGTAAGCTTTCAGCAGACGGACAGAGATTCTCAGCGGTTTTCTAGGTCATCCTTTTGTCCTGATGGGTGTTTAATTTTCAAGGTCATATACATCTTTTCTCTTGTCTCCATCACTGAAAGACTGAAATGAGTCTAGGTTTACCCCACAGCTGTTTTACCGCTGTTAGATCTTATGTTTCCTAAATTTGTGGGAAACCTGATAATTTGACAAGTTGCTCTGTGGATGATGATGCGTTTCCTGTACCTGTTTTTAGGGGTTTACTTTTGCTCTGAATTCTTGAGGTGATTTTCAGAATATCAACTACTCTGAGTCAGAGTTGGATTACTAGATGGGGAACCATAGCCATAATTGAATAAAGGGGATGTGGGTGTGTCTTCCTCTTTGTTCATACTGTTGATTTGAGTTCTGGCAGAATATTTTGTTCTGGCCAGAAAGTTTTGTGTGTGTTTGGATTTAGGTGAATGAGTGTGTAACTGGAGAGCACTAGATTGTTTACACGGTGGCTTCCTGTCATTTCTCACTGGTTTGCCCTGATAAAGTTCAGCAGCTTTTGACAGTGGCAGCAATAGTCACTGATGCACTCTTGACAGGCTTTCTTCTCACTAAGGAACATTTTGTCAATCTCTTGTTTGTTTCTTTGGCTACATTCCCACAGGCAGCCCTATTGACTTTTTTTTCACTAATTGGTCTTTTAACTATCACAGATATTTTTCAGAGCTGACCTGGTTGGTCAAAACGCAGCTTTAGACAGGCAGCTCAATTCAAAACTTTTTTTTCACTAATTGGTCTTTGGACCAATCAGGTCAGCTCTGAAAAAGCTCTGATGTGAAAAGATCTGATGTGATTGGTCAAAATACCAATTAGTGGAAAAATATCAGAATTTGGATGCCTGTCTAAACGCAGCCTTAATGCAGCCTTTCTGGTTTCTCTTTCGTCCCCTTATTAATCTGTCTCCCTGTCTCAATGTTGGTTAAGATAAGAACTGCACTCTTAATCTAACACACATAGTGTATTTATGAGGTTTGTTAATGCTAGTGGCAGTACCTGTTTGTGTGGATTGACTGGAAATGTTTAGGTGTGGTGAATGATGGCAATACTGATGCAGTTCTGTTTAATTTGTTGGTGGTGACTTCAAGGCTTGGTTTTCACATATTGTCCCTGCACAGGACAGTTTTCCCGGATTTCCACTATTGGTGTGTTTCTTTCTACTGTGGCCATTGCAGATTCCTCTTTAGTTTCTTATCTATTTGTTTATCTCTATATGAAATAAAATATGATTGTATGACATGTAACAATAAATTGTCTTTTTGCAACACTGGGTAGGTAGTACTAGTAGAGCACATGTCAGCTGATATTTATTTAGGCTGCCACTAGATAGAGCAGTTAGCACAGTATGTGATATCAAATCAAGTTTATTTTATATAGCCCTTCGTACATCAGCTAATATCTCGAAGTGCTGTACAGAAACCCAGCCTAAAACCCCAAACAGCAAGCAATGCAGGTGTAGAAGCACGGTGGCTAGGAAAAACTCCCTAGAAAGGCCAAAACCTAGGAAGAAACCTAGAGAGGAACCAGGCTATGAGGGGTGGCCAGTCCTCTTCTGGCTGTGCCGGGTGGAGATTATAACAGAACACGGCCAAAATGTTCATAAGTGACAAGCATGGTCAAATAATAATCAGGAATAAATGTCAGTTGGCTTTTCATAGCCGATCATTAAGAGTTGAAAACAGCAGGTCTGGGACAGGTAGGGGTTCCATAACCGCAGGCAGAACAGTTGAAACTGGAATAGCAGCAAGGCCAGGTGGACTGGGGACAGCAAGGAGTCATCATGCCCGGTAGTCCTGACGTATGGTCCTAGGGCTCAGGTCCTCCGAGAGAGAGACAGAAAGAGAGAAGGAGAGAATTCGAGAGAGCCAAGATTTTCAAAATGTTCATAAATGACAAGCATGGTCAAATAATAATCAGCAATAAATGTCAGTTGGCTTTTCATAGCCGATCATTAAGAGTTGAAAGCAGCAGGTCTGGGACAGGTAGAGGTTCCATAACCGCAGGCAGAACAGTTGAAACTGGAACAGCAGCAAGGCCAGGTGGACTGGGGACAGCAAGGAGTCTACAGCTGTTTCATTGTATGTCATGAAGGGCTTTGAACTGACAACCTTTCCCAAGGGTACTCCACGTTGCCTTATTTAGGTAACTGTGACTTAGATTGGAATACCTAATATTAATAATTCATCTAGCTTGACTTATATTTGTGATAAGGGTAATTCAAATTCAAACGATTACCAGCCTACTTTAAAACATGTTTTTACCAAGACACATAACAGTTAACAGAAATCAACATGAGTGTAATGTATTTTATATTGCATTTAAAAAATGCTTATCCAGACTTTTTTTAAACGGGTGTTACCTATATTTTAGATGACTATTCAGGCTTTCCAGAATGTAATTGGACTTAAATTTGCATATATAATGAAAGACAAAGGTTCATATTTTAAATTATATATTTGTTTTTAAATGTGATTAATAATTTACACAGTTGTGTGTAAAGTTATGTGTAATGCCAGAGACCAGTAACACTTAAAACTGAACAATAACACCAGTGACAAATCTGTAGACAAGATGGCATAGCTAAAACGGAGGCCACAGTCGCTCAAACCACACTTCTTATATTCAAAATAAATCACTTAATCATGTGATTTGATCAATTATTTTAATATAATGTCCTTTCCCTTACTATAAACTGTGTAACACCAGTGCCACATCTTAAGGCCTCACATCAAATTAATCATAAAATTGCTAACGTGCTTTTCAAAACAGCCCTGGCTCCAATTAACCTTTGCCCCAGGAAAAAGTTGCCAAATGGTTGAATCTTTTCAAAGTGGTGCTTTTTATAAAGGGTAACACCCCTCAGTGGTAACACCAGTGACATGGAATTGAGGGACAGCTATTCACAAAATTATTTTGAATAATGAGTTGATATTTATATATATATTTTTTTAAGTAGGCCACAACATAAAGCTTATACTTTCTTTTGCATTATGACATTTAAATTGGGAGAAAAAAACACTTTTTCTTAAATCAAAATATGTCACTAAACATCGACTCTAAAATATATACAAAACATGGTTTGCAATTTATCTGTCTTACATATGTTTTATTAACAATATACTTTGTCATTATCTGACACTTTTAACTGTTTTTCCTGGTGGTTATGGCTGGGACAGCAAAGCCAACATTTTCGTAGAATGACCCAATGCGAAGGAAGGAAGCATAACCTGTCCACTCCTTGGGTCGTTTCTAACATTTATTTTGTGTGGAAAAAGTTTTTGAATGCAACTATTATTGGAAAACAACATCAAAACGGTTCGGATGCTCATCGAAACCGATTGACGTGCACGCGCAGGCGTGGCTCACGCTCGTCCCCGCCACCCATCCCCCTAGCGTGCACACGCAAAGTAATTCAACATTGTATCGAAACGAGGGTTATCGGTGAAGCACGACAGCAAGCCATCTAAACAACAGGTACAACTACTTTTGAAAAACTTTTATCGAAATATGACAACAGTGGTGGAGTGTAATGGTAGGATAAATTGTTAGAAAGTGGTCCGGCCGTACATTATCGTCGTCGGTCTCGCATTTCTTAACGAGCCCGAGAGGACAACCTCAATAGTAGTAACGTTACACCGCGTCCGCACTGACTCAAGCTACTGGCTAGCTAGCAGCAGTAACCGTTGGAAAAGGAGCTCCATTGTTTTGATCCTTCAAAAGAAATTGCCAGAACACGTCCATGTAACTAACTAAGCTAGCTACCTACCGTATCCCCACCAGCTAACTTTCTTAGCTAGTTAGTTAACTTCTGCAGAAGCAAGTGAGTATTTGTAACAAACCGGCGTGTTAGTTTGTTGCTGTTATCTTGAGTATGTTAGCCAACAACTAGCGTTATCGGTAAACCACCATCATCAACGGCGCCCCCATAATTCTGACCATTTGGCTAACTTGCTACGTTAGCTAACTGTTTTGTCAAGTAGCTAACGCTACTGTAGCGTCCTAGTAGTGAAGTTATGTTTTTGTGTTTTTTTTATTTTTACTTTAACGTGCAATCCTGTAAACAAAGGTTCTACAGTACTCTTCTCGCTACCTAACTATAACAAAAAAACGTACATTTGAATCTGATTGGGTGGTTTAGCTCGGCCCAGCCATAGATTACAAGTATCCCTCTCTTTATTTTAGGTAACGTTGGTTAACTAGCTAGACAAGTTGCGGTCTAGGGTTGACCATTTTAATTTAACTTCAGAGGGACCAGACACTGTTTTACTGGTAGAGAGCTAGCGAAGTGAGTTTGTTGTGAATGGGGCCGCCCTTATACTGCGGACAACAGCCATCTGTTGATGCTTTGACGCCATCTTACCTAAACATTTGAATGATCCACCCTATGGGCAAAAATGCACTTAGTTTCAGTAGATTTAATGCCTGTCTATCCTAAGCAGTGTTATAGTAGTAATTCATGTAATGTCAGCCAATAAACTAAAAGCTGCTTGCCGTGCATCAGTGTCTGATTCTGTCCTGTATGTGACTGCATCAGAGAACCCATCTTATGTGGCGTTTGACTAATGGGGACATCACATCAATGATTACTAGGATACAGCTTTGACACATACTTCACTTCTACAATCACATGATTGTCCACAGGATCAGTGTGCTGGTAGTCAAATAACCCGTCAAATGTATCATGGTTATACATGGCGATACTAGCTAAATGTTGTCAATACCTATTCTGGAAGTAGTCTAAACATAAGAGTTGGGGACTGTACATCAGAGTTGGTGCATTCGGTCACACATGTCCCTCAGTCTAAAAATACATGGGGCATGTTTTCCACCTTGAATGCACCATTCATTGTTGGTCCTGACTTGTGATCCTAACATTCAGCAACTAGTTTAATGTGAGCAGCAATACGATCGCTGAATGGATGGGCTGATTCTCTTTCCCTGTTTGCTGTCAATTTCCTTGCACACACATTTACCTGAGGAAGCTTACTCAACCGTTATTAGTGGAGATTACCGGCATCATGTGTAGAACATATACCATTCCTGCAGTTTGTTCTGGATCATGCCAGTTTTGATAGAGCCTGGTTAACATTGGTTGTTGATGTCTTCTAAGACATGGATAGGACACATACAGACTTTAACCAGCTGGTTAAAGTTCAAAGTAAATTATCCCTTTAACCTCCGGTGTTGAAGGCAAGTGTGTTCCCCCAATAAGCCCCACTGGGAGAAATCATTCGAGGATACAAGTGCTTTGCGAATCTCCACAATGGTGTTGTGTCCAGTCAATCCACTACACTGATCCTATTTGAAACCACAGCACTTATAAAACCTGTTTAATATAAGGCTGTTGTCTTGCTTGTGTTTCTTCATGCATTTTACTTCTCTCTTCTCAGGCATGGCAGCGATTCGTAAGAAGCTGGTGATCGTGGGAGATGGTGCTTGTGGGAAGACGTGTCTGTTGATAGTCTTCAGTAAAGACCAGTTCCCTGAGGTCTACGTACCCACTGTCTTTGAGAACTATGTGGCTGACATTGAGGTGGACAGCAAACAGGTAATGAATACAGACTCGACAACATACTTTTTTCCCCTTCTCGGTTGAAGGTGTAAGCAAGGTTAGGTGAATTACGTAGCCCTAATTGCTAGATGGTTTTCAAGGTCGCTTCACTGTGTTTAATAGTGCTGGTCTTGGCTATCATGGTATCGGCTCGTTGAGATTGGGTTGTGGCTCGACTAGAAATCTGGGACATCTAGATTTGATTGGCTGAATGAATTCTGCTTACTTCATGTCATACTTGTAGAAGTGTCTAGGTCTAATTTGCTTTCCCCATTTAACTCACAAACGAGAAGGGCAAGTAGCTTTCTATTAACCCTTTAGTGTGTCACACTGATGAATGTCTTCAAGAAATGTCCAGTTATCCATTTTCAAAGAGTGGCTCTTATCAGAGATGTGATTTTTCCTGATTTGCTGGGAGTTTGTTTTTCTGACATGGTCCTCTTTTCATTCCTCATTGAAGTTGGCCTACACCTAAAAGTAATATCCAATTATCCTGATTTTCTGAACATTTCCTGTGTGTTCATTAAAGTCTGTGGCAGGTAGACGTCATTAACTGTACAATGTACATTTTACTGAATCAATGTGTTTACAAGGTTGTCCATGGTTTATTTCTGTTGCCAGAGGTTTGCTGATAAACCCAGTCACTAGAACAGCTTACATACACTTGCCACTTCAAGCATATCTGTATGAGGGTTAACATTAATTGTTGTCTACTCTGTACTAGGTGGAGCTGGCTCTGTGGGATACAGCTGGCCAAGAGGACTACGACAGGCTTCGCCCCCTCTCCTACCCCGACACTGACGTCATCCTCATGTGCTTCTCCATTGACAGCCCAGACAGCTTGGGTGAGCTTACACACTCACTCTCTTGCTGTCATCCGCACAAGGTTTCCTTTTATGGGTGGGTTGTTCAGCCCATTCTGACTAGTGAAGTACTCACTCACACATCCAATACGTGTAGGACAGCAATAGCTCTTCTACACCTCCTTCCTCCGGTACACTACACACTACCCCATATCTTCCCAAATGTACTGAGTGTTGGTGTGTGCTTGTCTGACCCTTGACCCTTTGATTCTGTACAGAGAACATTCCAGAGAAGTGGACTCCAGAGGTCAAACACTTCTGTCCCAACGTTCCCATCATCCTCGTAGGCAATAAGAAGGACCTGCGCAACGATGAACACACACGCCGGGAGCTGGCCAAGATGAAACAGGTACGTAGAAAGGACAGGCAAATATTTTCCTCCCTCTACAAACTCGCGGGATTATAAACAAACTGGGATGAGAAAAAAAATGGCCATGTTGGCTACAAAGCTTTCGGGAAAACTCAACCTAAACTAGACCAACTGTATCTGTCACTCTTTCCGCATGATATGGTCAGTGCTTTTTGGATGTCCTGACAGTGCCTCTTAACTCTCTGTAGGAGCCAGTGAAGCCAGAGGAGGCCCGTGACATGGCCAACCGGATCGGAGCGTTCGGCTATATGGAGTGCTCGGCCAAGACGAAGGATGGTGTGCGGGAGGTGTTTGAGATGGCCACCAGGGCGGCACTACAGGCCCGGCGAGGAAAGAAGAGCAATAAATGTCTCCTTCTGTAGACTGCATGACAGGACTCAGTCCCTGTACCAGGGGTTCTGGCAAGTGTGTGGATGGACAAAGGGGGTTGGATAAGCACCCGTTTACATCTCACCAACCCCCGACCCCCTCACACTTGCCGACCGACCGTTGGAGCTCGTGTCATTGCTTTGGGAGATGATCTTAGAACGTATCATTTTTTTGTTGATGTTTGGTTTTTACTCGTCTTATTTTTTTAAGTCATGGTAAACATTTATCAGTATTTAAATTTCACCTGCCAAATGCTGTTGTTGGGGCGGTTGTGAGAAGGGCTGGCCTCTGGACTGCCAGTCAAGTGCTCTGTCTGCCTGGACTCTGGGCTGGCTGCCGTTCCTTTGTTTGGAACACACAAGGCTGAACTCCTTTTAAGTCTCTTATGTACAAATTATTTTAGTTTTTGGATGTGGAACCGTAAAGTAAGTGTTGAAATGAATAAACAGGAAAACATGTTGTATGCAAATCTGTAAATATAAGACATGGGTATATTCATATGTATACACAAACATGACTGGAACTGTATTTGTAAACTAGCCTTGGTTACATTGTGTAATAAATTACTTTCTATAACACATTTCCTTTTTTGTTGTGGGAATTGAAGGGCTACAATTTGCTTTGTTGTGCAAGGATGTTTTTCAGATATGTAATGGTCCAGTACAGCTGTTTATCTATATCAAATAATTTCAAAAGTACCTTTAGTGATTGTTCTCAATGAAAATGGTCAAAAAGAAACTGTTTCTTAGCAAAGTGTAGTTTCTCAAGCAATAATTTTGATTGGACTGTCTGAGTGGGGAGGGGGAAATTAGCTGTTATTGGCATAGAGTTTTGGAACGAAAGGCTAAAAGTCAATGGGTGTGTTTGAGTGGATCATTTTGTCAAGTCGGTGATCATCGTTGGTCACCGCCTTTCAAAGTGTTTCATTATGGGGATAAAAATTGTCCAGCTTGAGCCTACATGTTGACTGCAAGAACTTAACACAAATCATGTGATCAAAGGTAATGACGTTTTGACTGCACATCTCTGCAGTTGCTCTTCAACTTCCTCCTGCAGCCAACAACACCTGCATTGTGGGAGGCTCTATTGTCAACCAATCATTAGGGTGTTTTTGTTTGACACACCTGAATGTGACTGATGATGTGACTGAAACAGGAACTTAGCTGCAATTCATGTCTTCAGTGGATATGTTCAAATGAATGTGATATGAGGCTTGTTCTCTAACCAATTGATTGTACAATGTACACTTGTCAGTTTGTGAATGTGTGATATGGGGATTGGAGACAAGTTTATTTTGACATAAAGAAAAACTTTTATAAACAATGGCAACACTGCCATGTTGCACTGAGCCGTGCTTTTGGAAAACCACATCGGTGTCTGACTCTCGGCTGTCGCAGAGTGCACCTTCCCCGACTTCACTCCTCGACTTTGGTCTACATTCGGTTGCTTTCGGCTTACCACTCGAACAAGCCCAAAGGGTGCATTCGACATTGCAGCCGACTTTAAAGGAGTGTCCAGACAGACTGATCTACAAATCACCTGGCATCCTAAATAACTACTCAATATTATGTCAGTCACAATTTACCAATGATACATAACGGTTTCAATGCTCTCGAACACGACCCTTCCCACTAAAACAGGCTGAAATTTCAGGCAGTCATTTCAAACAGCTCTTACAATAAAAGGGCATTATCATTTTTCACAATTTCACGGTGTTATTCCAACCTCAGTGTGGAAATATAAAACAGGAAAATCTATTGTTTTACCTTTAAAGTAACAGTCCAGTTCATATTCTGTTAACTCATACCCAAACAATTTTGTTGCCTTGTCCTATACTCAAATTTGTGGCCAAAGCATAAATTGGAGAAAAACACTTGTATCCCAAACAGACCGTTTAAAAAATGCTTGCTGTTTCCTCATAGAACATGGTGTCATTGGCTGAGCTGGCCAGTCAGTGGTCTACTCTTGTGAATATTTTATTCCAACACAGAAAAGCTGCTTTTTAACATACTTAATTCATCAAATTTATTTTACAAAGACCTTTTTAAATCAGCAGATGTTACAAAATGCTTTACAGATACAGTGAGCTACAAAAGTATTGGGACAGTTAAAATGTTTTTGTTGTTTTGGTACTACAGCACTTTGGATTTAAAATGATACAATGTCTATGAGGTTAAAGTCCAGATTTACAGCTTTAATTTGAGGTTATTTTCAACCATATCAGGTGAACAGTTTAGAAATTACAGCACTTTTTGTACATAGCCCCCCCCCCATTTTAGGGGACCATTAGTATTGGGACAAATTCAGTTATATGTTTATTAAAGTTGTAAAAAGTTAAGTACAGTACATTCAGACCCCTTCCCTTTTCCACATGTTGTTATGTTACAGCCTTAATCTAAAATGGATTAAATAAAAACATTTCCTCATGAATCTACAAACAATAGCCCATAATGACAAAGCAAAAACTGTTTTTTTGTTTTTTTTGCAAATGTATTAATAATAACAAACAGAAGTACCTTATTTACATAACTATTCAGACCCTTTGCTATGAGACTCGAAATTGAGCTCAGGTGCATCCTGTTTCCATTGATCATTCTTGAGATGTTTCTACAACTTGATTAGAGTCCACCTGTGGTAAATTCAATTGATTAGACATGATTTGGAAAGGCACACACCTGTCTAAATAAGTTCCCACAGTTGACAGTGCATGTCAGAGCAAAAACCAAGCCATGAGGTCAAAGGAAAGGATTGTGTCGAGGCACAGATCTGGGGAAGGGTACTAAAAAATGGCTGCAGCATTGAAAGTCCCCAAGAACACGTCGGGAGAAAAGGGCCTTGGTCAGGAAAGTGACCAAGAACCTGATGGTCACTCTGACAGAGCTCCAGAGTTCCTCTGTGGAGATGGGAGAACCTTCCAGAAGGACAACCAGCTCTGCAGCACTCCACCAATCAGGCCTTTATGGTAGAGTGGCCAGACGGAAACCACTCCTTACTAAAAGGCACATGACAGCCTGCTTGGAGTTTGCCAAAAGGCACCTAAAGGACTATCAGACCATGAGAAACAAGATTCTCTGGTCTGATGAAACCAAGATTGAACTCTGGCCTGAATGCCAAGCATCACGTCTGGAGGAAACCTGGCACCATCCCTACGGTGAAGCATGATGGTGGCAGCATCTTGCTGTGGGGATGTTTTTCAGCGTCAGGGACTGGGAGACTAGTCAGGATTGAGGGAAAGATGAACAGAGCAAAGTAAAGAGAAGTCCTTGATGAAAACCTGCTCCAGAGCACTCAGGACCTCAGACTGGGGCAAAGGTTCACCTTCCAACAGGACAACGACCCTAAGCACACAGCCAAGACAACACAGGAGTGGCTTCGTGACAAGTCTCAATGTCCTTGAGTGGCCCAGACTTGAACCAGATCAAACATCTCTGGAGAAACCTGAAAATAGCTCTGTAGCGACACTCCCCATCCAACCTGAAAGAGCTTGAGAGGATCTCCAGAGAAGAATGGTAGAAGTAGAAGCTGGGACCTAGAGACTGAAAAACATCTTGTATCTCAAGTCCATCAGACTGTTAAACATCCATCACTAACAGAGAGCTGCCTACATACAGACTCAAATAATTAGCCACTTTAATAAATGGGTCACTAGTCACTTTAAATAATGCCACTTCAATAATGTTTACACATCTTACATTACTCATCTCATACGTATATACTGTATCTTATACCATCTATTGCATCTTGCCTATGCCGCTTGGTCATCGCTCATCCATATATTTATATGTACATATTTTTTATTCCATCCCTAGAATTTCTAAGCAAACAGCTGGAGGCAGGGCTTTCTCCTATAGATCTCCATTTTTATGGAATGGTCTGCCTACCCATGGGAGAGACGCAGACTCGGTCTCAACTTTTAAGTCTTTACTGAAGACTCATCTCTTCAGTGGGTCATATGATTGAGTGTAGTCTGGCCCAGGAGTGTGAAGGTGAACGGAAAGGCTCTGGAGCAACGAACCACCCTTGCTGTCTCTGCTTGGCCGGTTCCCCTCTCTCCAGTGGGATTCTCTACCTCTAACCCTATTACAGGGGCTGAGTCACTGGCTTACTGGTGCTCTTTCATGCCGTCCCTAGGAGGGGTGCGTCACTTGAGTGGGTTGAGTCACTGACGTGATCTTCCTGTCTAGGTTGTGCCGTTTGGTTGTGCCGTTGCGGAGATCTTTGTGGGCTATACTCGGCCTTGTCTCAGGATGGTAAGTTGGTGGTTGAAGATATCCCTCTAGTGGTGTGGGGGCTGTGCTTTGGCAAAGTGGGTGGGGTTATATCCTTCCTGTTTGGCCCTGTCCGGGGGTATCATCAGATGGGGCCATAGTGTCTCCTGACCCCTCCTGTCTCATCCTCCAGTATTTATGCTGCAGTAGTTTATGTGTCGGGGGGCTAGGGTCAGTTTGTTATATCTGGAGTACTTCTCCTGTCTTATCCGGTGTCCTGTGTGAATTTAAGTATGCTCTCTCTAATTCTCTCTTTCTTTCTTTCTTTCTTTCTTTCTTTCTTTCTTTCTTTCTTTCTTTCTTTCTCTCTTTCGGAAGACCTGAGCCCTAGGACCATGCCTCAGGACGACCTGGCATGATGACTCCTTGCTGTCCCCAGTCCACCTGGCCGTGCTGCTGCTCCAGTTTCAACTGTTCTGCCTGCAGCTATGGAACCCTGACCTGTAATTTTCCTGCGCCCTGGTTTTGAGAAGGGGCATATAGGGGGGCAAAAAAGTATTTAGTCAGCCACCAATTGTTCAAGTTCTCCCACTTAAAAATGTAATTTTCATCATAGGTACACTTCAACTATGACAGACAAAATGAGGAAAAAAAATCCAGAAAATCACATTGTAGGATTTTTAATGAATTTATTTGCAAATTATGGTGGAAAATAAGTATTTGGTCAATAACAAAAGTGGCAATGCCAAAAGTAACAAAAGTTTATCTCAATACTTTGTTATATACCCTTTGTTGGCAATGACAGAGGTCAAACGTTTTCAAGTGGGAGAAGTGGGAGAACTTGCACAATTGGTGGCTGACTAAATACTTTTTTGCCCCACTGTACATCAACTGGGTTGTAATCAGAACGGTAATCAGGTGTTTCCCAGCACAGCCTGGTATGTGGGGAGGTGTCCTGTGAAGTGGCTGGAGAGGTGGCCTGGAAGGCTGTTGGAGAAGTGGCCTGGAAGGCAGCTGGATAGGTGGCCTGGAAGGCAGCTGGATAGGTGGCCTGGAAGGCAGCTGGAGAAGTGGCCTGGAAGGCAGCTGGATAGGTGGCCTGGAAGGCTGTTGGAGAAGTGGCCTGGAAGGCTGTTGGAGAAGTGGCCTGGAAGGCAGCTGGATAGGTGGCCTGGAAGGCTGTTGGAGAAGTGGCCTGGAAGGCTGTTGGAGAAGTGGCCTGGAAGGCTGTTGGAGAAGTGGCCTGGAAGGCAGCTGGATAGGTGGCCTGGAAGGCAGCTGGATAGGTGGCCTGGAAGGCAGCTGGATAGGTGGCCTGGAAGGCAGCTGGAGAGGTGGCCTGGAAGGCAGCTGGAGAGGTGGCCTGGAAGGCAGCTGGATAGGTGGCCTGGAAGGCAGCTGGAGAGGTGGCCTGGAAGGCAGCTGGAGAGGTGGCCTGGAAGGCAGCTGGAGAGGTGGCCTGGAAGGCAGCTGGATAGGTGGCCTGGAAGGCAGCTGGAGAGGTGGCCTGGAAGGCAGTGGGCAGAGTGGCCTGAGTGGTGGCTGAAGAGATGACCTGGGAGGAAGCTGGCAATGCCAGTGTGTCAGCTGGAGCAGGGCAATCAGTGACAAGTGAGGGTGCAAAGTCACATTCCTGAAATATATCAGGGTTGTATGGCCAAAAGCCAGTGCAGCTGAACCCAGCCTGTACATTGATGGGTGTTGTGGCACCTGGAAGTGCTGTTTTGACAACGACTGGAACGTCATATATGGTCATGGTCTTTCCGGGCTTCATCCTCATCCAGGCATCACTAGCAGAGTTCATCATTTTCTTCGATGGCCCGTACACACTCCTTTCCAGGAGCTGGAGCTTGTGTGAGTGTGGGGGGAAAGAAAGCAAGACCATACCAGAGCGCCTACGGAAATGAATGGCCCTGATTGGCAGGCGTGAGTTGTGGTTGTCAAGGAGAAGGACCACCTTCCTTTCCAGGCTGACATTGGTATGTTTGGCGAAGTGTTCAAGGAAAATGAGTCATCCTCCTGCATCCAGCCGGATCCATTTCCATTTCCACTTCCATCACATCCAATTGGTCAATCCCGTACAGTGGACATGGTATATCTTTTGCATGGGAAAACAATTGTTGGGGGGATTGAGTTTCCTATTGCATTGCCACGTTTGTACTGTGGTTATTCCTGTCTTGTCAATATTCCATATGTCATTCCCAGTGGCGACCTGTCATTCAGGGCAGCTGGGGCATTCCAAACAAGTTGAGAGGTCTTCAATTTTTACTGAAATGTAATTATATCCCTGAAAGATTACCCGTTAAATTGGCTAGGTTTCACCAACAAGCTTTAATGTCCTGGAAAATATGTTTCTTGCACAATTTTTCCCCACATTAAGCTCTTTTGTGGTATAATTCAGACATTGTAACGGCATTCCTCCTCCTCTTCATCTTCGGAAGAGGAGGAGTATTGAAGGAACCAAGGCGCAGCGTAGTGAAATGACATTTTATTAACGAAAAAACACGAACTTGATTAAACTAACAAAACAACAAACGGTGTAGACAGACCTAAACGACGAACTTACATAAAACAAGTAGAACGCATGAATAGGACAATTAGACTACACAAACCGAACAAACCGTAACAGTCCCGTATGGTGCAAACAATTACACAGACACGGAAGACAATCACCCACAACGAACACTGTGACAACGCCTACCTAAATATGACTCTTAATTAGAGGAACGCCAAACACCTGCCTCTAATTAAGAGCCATACCAGGCAACCCAAAACCAACACAGAAACAGAAAACATAGAATGCCCACCCAACCTCACGTCCTGACCAACTAACACACATAACAAACTAACATAAATAGGTCAGGAACGTGACATAACCCCCCCCATAAGGTGCGAACTCCGGGCGCACCAGCACAAAGTCTAGGGGAGGGTCTGGGTGGGCATCTAACCACAGTGGTGGCTCAGGCTCCGGGCGAGGTCCCCACCCCACCATAGTCAATCCCAACCTCCATCTACCCCTAAAAATGTCCACCCATATCCCACAAAATCCTCTTTGTAACATCCATGACAGGGACAGCACCGGGACAGAGGAATAAATCAAGACAGAGGGATAGATAAGAATAAAGAGGTAGATCAAGATAGAGAGGGAGATCATAATAGAGGGGCAACTCCGGACTGAAAGGCAGCTCCGGACAGAGAGACAGCTCTGGACTGAGGGGCAGTTCTGGGTATATAGCCATTTCTGGCTGAAGGGCAGCTCCTGGCTGACTGACGGCTCTGGACGCTCATGGCAGGCTGACGGCTCTGGACGCTCATGGCAGGCTGACGGCTCTCGACGCTCATGGCAGGCTGACGGCTCTCGACGCTCATGGCAGGCTGACGGCTCTCGACGCTCATGGCAGGCTGACGGCTCTCGACGCTCATGGCTGGCTGACGGCTCTCGACGCTCATGGCTGGCTGACGGCTCTCGACGCTCATGGCTGGCTGACGGCTCTCGACGCTCATGGCTGGCTGACGGCTCTCGACGCTCATGGCTGGCTGACGGCTCTCGACGCTCATGGCTGGCTGACGGCTCTCGACGCTCATGGCTGGCTGACGGCTCTCGACGCTCATGGCTGGCTGACGGCTCTCGACGCTCATGGCTGGCTGACGGCTCTCGACGCTCATGGCAGGCTGACGGCTCTCGACGCTCATGGCTGGCTGACGGCTCTCGACGCTCATGGCTGGCTGACGGCTCTCGACGCTCATGGCTGGCTGACGGCTCTCGACGCTCATGGCTCTCTGACGGCTCTGGCTGCTCATGGCTCGCTGGCGGCTCTGGCAGATCCTGTCTGGTTGGCGGCTCTGGCAGATCCTGTCTGGTTGGCGGCTCTGGCAGATCCTGTCTGGTTGGCGGCTCTGGCAGATCCTGTCTGACGGGCGGCTCTAGCGGCTCCTGTCTGGCGGACGGCTCTAGCGGCTCCTGTCTGGCGGACGGCTCTGTAGGCTCATGGCAGACGGGCGGCTTTGCAGGCTCATGGCAGACGGGCGGCTTTGCAGGCTCATTGCAGATGGATGGCTCAGACGGCGCTGGGGAGACGGATGGCTCAGATGGCGCTGGGGAGACGGATGGCTCAGATGGCGCTGGTGAGACGGATGGCTCAGATGGCGCTGGTGAGACGGATGGCTCAGATGGCGCTGGTGAGACGGATGGCTCTGGCCGGATAAGGCGCACTGTAGACCTGGTGCGTGGTGCCGGAACTGGAGGCACCGGGCTAAGGATACGCACCTTCATACTAGTGCGGGGAGCAGGGACAGGGCACACTGTACTCTCAAAGCCCACTCTATACCTGGTGCGTGGTACCGGCACTGGTGACACCGGGCTGAGGACAAGCACATCAGGATTAGTAGGGGGAGAAGATACAGTGTGTACAGGGCTCTGGAGACGCACAGGAGGCTTAGTGCGTGGTGCCGGAACTGGAGGCACCGAACTGGATACACGCACTACAGGGAGAGTGCGTGGAGGAGGAACAGGGCTCAGGAGACGCACTGGTAGCCTAGTGCGTAGTGTAGGCACTGTAGGTACTAGGCTGGGGCGGGGAGGTGGCGCCGGAAATACCGGACCGTGGAGGCGAGGCGTACTGGCACTCTTGAGCATTGAGCCTGCCCAACCTTACCTGGTTGAATGCTCCCGGTCGCCTGACCAGTGCGGGGAGGTGGAATAACCCGCACCGGCCTATGTAGGCGAACCGGGGAAACCATGCGTAAGGCAGGTGCCATGTATGCCGGCCCGAGGAGACGCACTGGAGACCAGATGCGTTGAGCCGGCCTCATGACACCTGGCTCAATACCCAATCTAGCCCTGCCAGTGCGGGGAGGTGGAATAACCCGCACTGGGCTATGCACTCGTACAGGAGACACCGTGCGCTCTACTGCGTAACACGGCGCCTGCCCGTACTCCCGCTCTCCACGGTAAGCCTGGGAAGTGGGCGCAGGTCTCCTACCTGCCCTTGGCCCACTACCTCTTAGCCCCCCCCCAAGAAATTTTTGGGTGTTACTCATGGGCTTTTTGGGCTTCCGTGCCAGACGCATTCCCTCATAACTCCGGTTCCTCTCTCCGGTAGCCTCTGCTCTCCTCAGTGCCTCCAGCTGTTCCCATGGGAGGCGATCCCTACCAGCCAGGATCTCCTCCCATGTGTAGCAACCTTTTCCGTCCAATATATCATCCCAAGTCCATTCCTCCTTCTTTTCCTGTCCCTTACTCCGTTTACTCCGCTGCTTGGCTCTGGAATGGTGGGTGATTCTGTAATGGCGGTCCTCCTCCTCTTCAATCTTCGGAAGAGGAGGAGTATTGAAGGAACCAAGGCGCAGCGTAGTGAAATGACATTTTATTAACGAAAAAACACGAACTTGATTAAACTAACAAAACAACAAACGTTGTAGACAGACCTAAACGACGAACTTACATAAAACAAGTAGAACGCATGAATTGGACAATTAGACTACACAAACCGAACAAATCGTAACAGTCCCGTATGGTGCAAATAATTACACAGACACGGAAGACAATCACCCACAACGAACACTGTGACAACGCCTACCTAAATATGACTCTTAATTAGAGGAACGCCAAACACCTGCCTCTAATTAAGAGCCATACCAGGCAACCCAAAACCAACACAGAAACAGAAAACATAGAATGCCCACCCAACCTCACGTCCTGACCAACTAACACACATAACAAACTAACATAAATAGGTCAGGAACGTGACAGACATACCTGTAAGGAATAAGTCATTGTTCTACCCCAGCTGGCATGAGAGGAATAGTGACTTTGTTCTTGATGTTTTCAACAACAAGGGTAATATTCTTTCATATCAACAATTTATAACATTGAATGAGTTTCCAATACTTTTCAGATAGTTTATTTCTGTGATCAAAGCCATTCCCAGTGGTCTTACTACACTAATGAAAACTCATCTTAGCTTTGGTGATGATCACTGAGCTTATCCACAGCTCAGTTTGGAAGGCGTGGGTTTACTTGAGAAATCTTGTTGTAACAAATACATAAGACACATTTTCCATTCATAGAACCAACATTGTCTGGAAAAAAGCTTGGTTGATGCCTTACAAATATTGTATACCAAACTAATTTAAGGAAGTGCACCTTAAGATTCTACATAAGATTTATCCATGTAATTCTATGTTGTCCAAATTTGTTGATATTGATGATATCTGCATTTTCTGTGAAAAATAAGATGATAATCTGACTCACTTGTTCTATGAATGTAAATCTTTCTGAGTGAATACAATTGCACAATAATTGTCATATTTTTTACATGATTATTTAATATATTTATTTTAATGTAATTTATATATATACTGTATATATATTTTTTTTCTATTTTATGATTTTTCTTTTTAGTATGTATTTAGTATTTTCTTGTTTATACCTGTGTTTTGTTTTGTTAGACATGTTTGATGTAGGGATGTAAATTGTTGATAATTTTGGATAATCAATTTTAAAAAACTAAAAAAGGAAATGTAAGTGTTACAACTATCCCGTGTTACAACCATCCCGGGTCTCCCCAACAATAACAGGGGAGGTTAGCATTTCGGGGGTGGGGTGGGGTGGGGGTATGATATTTGTTGCGGATAAAAGCCTGTGCGTGATGATTTAGTGAACATAAAAATAAATGTTGCTGTTAAATTCCCATGTACCGAATAAAAAATACAAGTTAAATCGGTTTCCATCGCATTTCAACTCTACTGATTGATTTATCACTAAAAATGTTTAATCGAATGTGCCCACTTTGGTATTGGCACGTGGCCTCTAGCCAACAGCTCGCAGATAGTGTGGGTATAGCCTACATTATGAGATGACTATGAACAAAAGAGCGAGATTATTTTAATTTGTCAAATGTCAGCCAAGCATCGATCATCATGTCACCAGAATAATACCCTCCATATTTATTGGAAAGGGACCTCAAACTCATCACACTTTCACCAACCACCCTGTGAAGTACATCATCATGTATTTTATCTGTAGGCTAATAAACTGCATGATTTCCGAGTCATAGTGTGAGGCCCAGAACATGTCATCGCATGACTCTAAGTTTACTTCAATATGATCATGGTTATTATATCAATAGTTGCACATAAAAGCGTGTCCACAGCAATTGTTCGCATAATTCATTGTATCGACATAATAAGATCCCACTTTGTGTAGCCTATTTTATTTAGTCGATATTTGGAATGTTCACTGAAAAATGCTGCTTCCTTCAGGCCTGTCATGACATTTTATTTAACCGACATGTAGGCCACTTTACTCGCATAAAAAGGTTGGATGGAAACCTGGTTAGCTTACTGTTGAGACAATTCAGTATGTTTCGAGCTTCTATATCAATCTGCTTTCAAGGATGCAACTGAAAAGTTCTGAAAATATACAACAGACAACCATTGCAGCAGAAAAATCTGACACAGTTGCTAAAAAGGAAGAAACCCCGTCACCGAGGCCCACCCCCTTAGCCGGTCACACCCAACACCCATCTCGTAAAAGACCGGTCTATTGCACAGCTTCGCTTTTTCTTGCGCAAGGCTTTAGCGGAGCGGTGACGTGGGGCTAGAGCTGGAAAAGCCTGCGCCTCCGCCGCCTTTTCATTCTCGGACGGTTCTCTCGCAGCCTCCACCCACTGAGGCCAGTTTAGTAGCGCTGTGCAGTCCAACGGCGGGCTTATATACCAGGCTATTTTTAGCCTTGACGAGTGAATCTATATTGAACCAATATGAGCTCATCTTTCCCTGAGCCGCCCAATGAGGGAGAGAGGGGTTTGGAGGCGGGTAACACAACGAGTATCTGCAGTGAGTGACTGGCTGGGAAGACTGATTTTAATTTCTGCGTTTAATTTCCTTCCCGAAACGACACGAATTGCCCTGATTCACCAGCGCCCAAAATTCTTGGACTCCCACAGATGAAAAACACCAAGCCCATGGTCAGGTTCTCTGTCTGAACTATGTTTCTGACATTTTGTTGCTTCTGGAAAGTCAAGAATATGGTCTATTCCCACTGCGGACTGAAGTCACCTATGTCAATCCACAAATGACTCACTCAGGCCCCCCCACCTCCAAAAACGACAAAATAAAAGTATCCGAACATCTAGACCTATTTTTGCCTAGTACTCTCTAACATATAAACCATATTGAATATTATTTTTTATTTATTTTATTTTACCGTTATTTTACCAGGTAAGTTGACTGAGAACACGTTCTCATTTGCAGCAACGACCTGGGGAATAGTTACAGGGGAGAGGAGGGGGATGAATGAGCCAATTGTAAACTGGGGATTATTAGGTGACCATGATGGTTTGAGGGCCAGATTGGGAATTTAGCCAGGACACCGGGGTTAACACCCCTAGTCTTACGATAAGTGCCATGGGATCTTTAATGACCTCAGAGAGTCAGGACACCCGTTTAACGTCCCATCCAAAAGACGGCACCCTACACAGGGCAGTGTCCCCAATCACTGCCCTGGGGCATTGGGATATTTTTTAGACCAGAGGAAAGAGTGCCTCCTACTGGCCCTCCAACACCACTTCCAGCAGCATCTGGTCTCCCATCCAGGGACTGACCAGGACCAACCCTGCTTAGCTTCAGAAGCAAGCCAGTAGTGGTATGCAGGGTGGTATGCTGCTGCTATGTAATATAACCAAGAAAATAGATTAGACATTAATAGTAATTCCATGCAGTACTAGCACCATTGAGAGCCTCCTGGCTGGTTGCATCACTGCTTGGTATGGCAACTGCTCGGCCTCCGACCGCAAGTCACTACAGAGGGTAGTGCATACGGCCCAGTACATCACTGGGGCCAAGCTTCCTGCCATCCAGGACCTCTATACCAGGCGGTGTCAGAGGAAGGCCCTAAAAATGGTCAAAGACTCCAGCCACCCTAGTCATAGACTGTTCTCTCTGCTACCGCACAGCAAGCGGTACCGGAGCGCCAAGTCTAGGTCTTAAAGGCTTCTTAACAGCTTTTACCCCTAAGCCATAAGACACCTGAACAGCTAATCAAATGGCTACCCAGACTATTTGCATTGACCCCCCCCCTTTTAGGTTGCTGCTACTCTCTGTTTATTATCTATGCATAGTCACTTTAACTCTACATACATGTACATATTACCTCAACTAACCAGTGCCCCTGTACAGTGACTCTGTACAGGTACCCCCTGTATATAGCCTTGTTATTGTTATTTTACTGCTGCTCTTTAATTCATTATTCGTATATATTTTTTTTTACTTATGTATTTTTTATTTAACACTTATTTTTCTTAAAACTGCATTGTTGGTTAAGAGCTTGTAAATAAGCATTTCACTGTAAGGTCTACACTTGTTTTCGGCGCATGTGTCAGATACAATTTGATTTGATTTGATTTTCAAGAACTCAGTTCGTGGAGCTCAATTTACTGTTGAGAGTTAGTTAGTCTAGCCAGCTATCTAAACTTGTGCTTCTACACCTGCATTGCTTGCTGTTTGGGGTTTTAGGCTGGGTTTCTGTACAGCACTTTGATATATCAGCTGATGTAAGAGGGGCTATATAAATACATTTGATTTGTAATAATCATGGCTGAATACTGACCAAGCACGCAGGACACGTGCCCAGGGGCCCTGACCTCCAGGGGGCCCCACTGATTTTTGTTAGCCACTCTCACTCAGATATCAATAACATGGCATAAGTCATGTCAAAAGGCTTATAATTTCAGGAAATTAGCTTTAAAACTGAAAAAAAATCTCCGCCCTGTGGCAAAATGGGTAGAATTGCAGGAAATAAACTTTAAAAAGTAAAACATTTTCTCCTCCCCCAAGGGGGGAGGCCACTAAACCAAATGTCACTTAAGGGGACACTTTTGGCAGGGGGATACTACTTGCCATGAGAAGGCCTCTCATGATTCCATGCCTGTTCTTCCATCACTTATTCAAATTTATCAAATAATACATCCCAATAAGCATCCTAGACAATCTCTCTCTCTCTCTCACACACACACACACACACACACACACACACACACACACACACACACACACACACACACACACACACACACACACACACACACACACACACACACACACACACACACACACACACACACACACACACACAGCTGCCGAAGAGCACGCACTCAAGCGTCTTTCTATGGTTTTATCGGCCCTCCTTTCTGCATGTTCCATCTCCCATTCCTAGATTGTATTAGGCCTTATAACATCTGCTGCCTACAAGTCTGATAAGAAGTGTCACCCATACCCCATTCCAAAGGGCTGTAAAATGGTGCCTAAAATAGCTGAGATATGACTTTGTGTAAAGAAGTTGTCACGCCCTGACCTTAGAGAGCCTTTTTATGTCTCTATTTGGTTTGGTCAGGGTGTGATTTGGGGTGGGCATTCTATGTTTTGTTTTCTATGATTTTGTGTTTCTATGTTTTGGCCGGGTATGGTTCTCAATCAGGGACAGCTGTCTATCGTGGTCTCTGGGAACCATACTTAGGTAGCCCTTTTCCCTCCTTTCATTGTGGGTAGTTGTTTTTGTTTGTGGCACTATAGCCCTTAAGCTTCACGGTCGTTTTTTTATGGTTTATTGTTTTGTTGGCGTCATTTTAAATAAAGGGAAAATGTACGCTCACCACGCTGCGCTTTGGTCCAGTTCTATCATCGGCCGTGACAGAAGTGGCTTTGGTGTGCGACTTTCTTGGCCAACCCCGACCTGTCCTTCGTCCACCGGCGCAGGTGACAAGAGACCTACATGTTGATAATTAATCCTATATGCGAAAATGCTTAAAAATTAAGTTGAACACAGTACATAATTATCGTGGCGATCAGTAGGCCCATTAATGGTTTATTATCAATTAGCAGGTTATTATGGTCGGACTCTCTCGATATTGCCCCCACTGGCGAGTGATAGACAGACAGTTGATAGTGTGATCCCTTATTGTCACATAACTATTGTAGGCCTATTGGACACTGTGCTAACTAACCTCCAAACGAGCTTCAATGCTATACAACACTCCTTCCGTGGCCTCCAACTGCTCTTAAACGCTAGTAAAACCAAATGCATGCTTTTCAAACGTTCGCCTGCCCGACTATCATCACCACCCTGGACGATTCTGACCTAGAATATGTGGACAATTATAAATACCTAGGTGTCTGGCTAGACTGTAAACTTTCCTTCCAGACTCACAATAAGCATCTCCAATCCAAAATCAAATCTAGAATCGGCTTTCTATTTCGCAACAAAGCCTCCTTCACTCACGCCACCAAACATACCCTAGTAAAACTGACTATCCTACCGATCCTCGACTTCAGCGATGTCATCTACAAAATAGCTTCCAATACTCTACTCAGCAAACTGGATGCAGTCTATCACAGTGCCATCCACTTTGTTACCAAATCACCTTATACCACCCACCACTGCGACCTGTATGCTCTAGTCGGCTGGCCCTCGCTACATATCCGTCACCAGACCCACTGGCTCCAGGTCATCTATAAGTCTATGCTAGGTAAAGCTCCACCTTATCTCAGCTCACTGGTCACGATAACAACACCCACCCGTAGCACACGTTCCAGCAGGTATATCTCACTGATCATCCCCAAAGCCAACACCTCATTTGGCCGCCTTTCCTTCCAGTTCTCTGCTGCCAGTGACTGGAACTAATGGCAAAAATCGCTGAAGCTGGAGACTTATATTTCCCTCACCAACTTTAAACATCAGCTACCTGAGCAGCTAACCGATCGCTGCAGCTATACATAGTCCATCTGTAAATAGCCCACCCAATCTACCTACCTCATCCCCATACTGTTTTTTATTTACTTTTCTGCTCTTTTGCACACCAGTATCACTACTTACACACCATCATCTGCTCATTTATCACTCCAGTGTTAATCTGCTAAATTGTAATTCTTCGTTACTATGGCCTATTTATTGCCTACCTCCTCATGCCTTTTGCACACACTGTATATAGACTTTCTTTTTTTCTAATGTGTCATTGACTTGTTTATTGTGATATTGGCTTGTTTATTGTTTATTCCATGTTATTCCATGTGTAACTCTGTGTTGTTGTCTGTGTCACACTGCTTTGCTTTATATTGGCCATGTCGCAGTTGTAAATGAGAACTTGTTCTCAACTAGTCTACCTGGTTAAATAAAGGTGAAATCAAATAAAAAATCAAATATTCAATCTCATGCAAAGAAACCAAGATAATGCAATTCCTGTGCCCAGTCCCAAGACAATGTAGTTTAACCAGTTCTTTATATAGCAGTGCTTTGTATAGGGGTCGTTTTTGGGACATGACGAGCTGCAACGTTTTTATTATTTTCCAGTCTTGCAGCGACGCACTTCGGTAAATTAATGTAGATGCACTTTGGCTCAAATGCTGTTGGCCACTGAGTGGTCTGAGCCACATGGGGGCGCCAAGGCCCTATGATTATCAAAAGGACATTGAGTAGTCGAGACCCATAATTTGAGCACGGAAGTGGTCTGGAGTTGAATTCCTACAAGCGTCTCCTGGCACACTAAAAGCTGAAATATACAAGGACAACAGGAGGTCAGGAAAGGGTAAAGGATAATTAGCCTAGTTAAAGCAAAATATAACTTGTGATCTTTGGGTCACACTTAACATTACAAGTGATGTACATCCCACAGAAAACTTTGACCATGATTTAAAAAATTAAAAGCGTCTTTCCCCGTTTTACTCTTTCCCATGTCCTTTCAGTTCAGCTCAATATTTACCCATGGCCATGTTCAATGTTGTGATGTTGCCTCTAGAATTGGAATCTTCCTTCTCTCTCTTTTTGAACTTCTTGGCCTCTTTCTTCTGTTCCCTCTCCTCCCACTCCAGCGGTCCTCCAGCTTCTGCCTCTTCTGTTCAGCCTTCAGCAGCTTTGCCCGGTTCCTTTGATTCTGCTCCACAAGTGTGATGTCATACGTCCCCTTGTACCTCATTCTGTCATCTATGTGCTCCTCGTTGTAATAGGTTATCTTAATCCTCTTCTGGTAGCGATCTTTAACCTTTTCGTTCACCCAGTGAATCACCTTCCTTCGCTTGATGTTCTCCTTGGGCTCTTCACTTCCTTCCTCCTCTCTGAGGTCCTTCCCCTCCTCCTCGTTGGCACTTGCCTCCATCTCCTCAGTCTCAGCAATGAGGCAATGAGGAGTGCTTACTGCCACTGGACTCAGCTTCTTTCTCCTCCTCCTCTCTCACTAGGAAGGGCTTTGGGTTCCTCTTCATCTGGTCAATGTAGTTCCTGCGTTAGGTTTTGTAGGCCTCAGCCTTGGCCTGGTGTTCAGCGTCCTAAGCCTCCTGGAGGAGCCGCTGCTTGGCCTCTTGGATCTCTTCAAGGGGAATGATCCGTCCCCTGTAGACCACATCTACATCTACACATTTTCACTCATCAAACTCAATGTCCAGTACCTCACATTGGGTCTCGGCAGCAGCCATCGTGGCCTCTGGAGCTTGATTGGGCTCTGGATCTTGGCTGGATTCGAGAGTTGGGTCATTCTGGGTCTGGAGCCAACAG
Source organism: Salvelinus fontinalis (assembly GCF_029448725.1). Classification (NCBI taxonomy): domain Eukaryota; kingdom Metazoa; phylum Chordata; class Actinopteri; order Salmoniformes; family Salmonidae; genus Salvelinus; species Salvelinus fontinalis. The sequence continues at coordinate 26,230,614 of NC_074672.1, forward strand.
TCAGGTGTGAGCTCGACCTGGGGCCTCGGCTTGTAGACAATGAGCCTAGGCACGTGCACAGGCACAGCAGGCTCCTTCTTCTTGTTCTCATTCTACGCCTTCTCCAAATACATCTCTTCCAAGGTTTTCTCCCACCTCTGTCATCTTTCCTCTCCAACTATTCTCTCCTCCTCTTTCATCTTCTACTCCCTAAAATCAGATTAGATAAGTCAATTACTTTATTATTCCTATGAGACATTTTTGTGTGCAGATCTGTGCATACATTAAAACACATCATAAATCATAGACAGGGACATATCTAAACAATTATAGCCAATAAATACAAGTCTGGTCTTGTCCAGGTTGGTAAGAGTCTCCAGCTGTTTGAGTCTGTCCAACTCCCTCAATCTATCATCCTGCTGTTTCATGTCCAGGTATGTCTCTCCCTCGGTCATCACAACTGTCTCCCTCCTTCTCAGTCTCTCCTGGTTCAGGGCTTTTGTCCTGATCTCACTCTGTTTCTGTAATTCTGAGTTTTACATGCTTTATCAACAATCACGATGCTACAACTAGCTACTACTACTACGGTACAGCTGTACTAATACAACTACTGTACTACTGTACTACTACTACTACTACTACTACTACTACTACTGTACAGCTGTACTAATACAACTACTGTACTACTGTACTACTACTACTACTACTACTACTACTACTACTACTTCTCCATCTGCTTCTACATCTGCATTGCTTGCTGTTTGGGGTTTTAGGCTGCGTTTCTGTATAGCACTTTGTGACATCGGCTGATGCAAAAAGGGCTTTATAAATACATGTGATTGATTGATTAATTGATACTACTACTACTACTACTACTTCTACTACTACTCAGTGGTGGGAAAAGTACACAGTTGTCATACTTCAGTAAAAGTAAAGATAGCTTAATAGAATATTAAAGTCACCCAGCAAAATACTACTTGAGTAAAAGTCTAAAAGTATCTGGTTTTAAATGTACTTAAGTAAAGTGGTGGAAAAGTAGTTTTATCATACTTCAAAGTAAAAAGTAAATGCTATACATCAAATTTTAAATTTCACAATGCCAACAAAAGGACTCTTTGATGCAGCGGAGTGAAAGTGACAAGAAAGAGGGGGTAGAGTGAGAGCGAGAGGGACAGAAACAAGAGGAAAGGCACAACACATAGCAGTTGTCTTATTCCCATTTAAAGTAGGTGTTCCTGCAGCAGTGAAAAAGAGAGAAGGAGTGTGTGTGTTTGTGTATGTAATTTGGGAACTCTTCCCCCGCCTCCTCTTTGCCTATACGGAGGAGAGGAGGACTCACTGAAAGAGAGAGAGAGAGGGAGATCAGAGGAGATGAGAAGAGTACAGTGGGAGAGGAATCAAAACTCAACAAGGGGAGAAACCCAGACATAACAGAAAAGATACAACAGTGTGAGAGACGCATGAGACAAGTCACACGAAGAGAAGACATGAGACAAGTCACACGAAGAGAAGACATGAGACAAGTCACACGAAGAGAAGACATGAGAGGAGACACATCTGATCTGTAGCTGTTTAGCTGAAGCCAAGTGGGAGTAGTGTGTTTTGTTGGACTAGATTTATCTAGGTATCTTTCCGAGCCCACACACATATACTTGTGATTGTGTTTCCTGCAGTTGCCTTCCTCGTGAAGTGTGTGTTGTGCTCAGGACTTTGAGTGTGTGTGAGTGAGAGACCATGTGGCGGTTCGTGACCCTGGTCCTCCTAGGCCACCTGGGGAGCAGTCTGACGGGGGCATGGAGAGCCTCCCAGCCTCGCCTGCAGTTCACCCACTCAGGTAAGACAGAACCCCTCTCTCTCCCATTCACATCCTGCTGTCTCTGTTTTAGTGTGCCTCACGTGCTGTATTTTTGTATAGCTCTCCACTCACTGTGTTGTCTATTTGAATTGTATCATCTAGTTCCTTCTATGTCCCTATAACTGCTTCCCTCATACCATTACATAATAAAGGATCAGCTATGTTTGGAAGAGTATGGCAGTTTTGTGTGAAGATGTGTGTGTATGATTGACAAAGTGCGATTTTGTGTAAAGATGTGTGTCGTTGAGAGTGCTAATTTTTGCTTTAAAGAATGTGTATGATTGTATATTCATCTGTCTTCTAAGAGATTTTTGGTCTGTGCTCAGTGAGTGATATTTGAGCTGCTCCATCTACTCATATCTGATAATGTAACAATAATAAACCCCAGTTGGGAGTGATAGTCTAATCGTAATGGGCTGTACTCACACCATTTAAACACACCCAGACATCACACAGACTATGTGAAGTACAAATAAGAATCAGATTCAAGGCTGCAAAGGACATGGCCAAGAAAGTACAAAAGGAAATTGTGCAGGGAGGAAAGCTAGTATTTCAAAATACTCTCAGGTGGAAATTTTCTCATTAATTTAGTTTAGTCAGACCTAAAGTGGCTCAACACAGAGAGAGATTTTATTTTCTACATTTTTGTTCTGCTGTATTTCAGTGCTTCATCTGGCTGCTTTTGATGATGTGTACTGCCAGATGTGAATTGTGCTTAATACAAGGTGTTTCAAGGTGGTACTGTGGTCCTGTGCATTAGAGGGAGAAAGAGTGTGTGTGATAAAGGAATTGCTGGGTGTCAGAAATGTGTGGGTGTGTGAATGTGTGCATGTGTGCGTCTTTGTCTGGGCGTATATGTGTGCGTGTTTCAATCCGATGCAGACACCGACACACAGACAGTGACTCTCAGAGGGAGCACCATGTGCTGGTCATTTCCCTCCCTACCTCCGATGTACATCTGATAGCCTGGCTGCCTTTTCCTCTGCTCTTCACGGGTCAGGGGCGCCTGATTCCAGATCAGATCCTGGAAGACCACATGTGATGGAGCTGGTTTTTAACCCCAACATGGCTGATTACCCCATCAGCCTGGCTGCCTGGTCCCTCTCTCTCCAACCCTCCTAGCCTTAATGACTAAATTATCCCAGTTATTCAGTCAAACTTCACGTCAGCCAGCCAACACTGGAGTTAAACTGCCTGCCACCCCACTTATAATGACTCAATTATCCCAGTCGCTTGTAGACTCTGGGCCTGATTTCCCAAATGATAAATGACAGCTGGAGATTGGGTTTGTGCCCCCCACACACAAAAGGGACATTTTACTGCTGCGGATTATGTGAAATGTATAGCGGCACATACAAAAGGCTAATGAAGCAATCTCAGCGGTTAAGCCATGTGAAAACCGCACACAAGCGGGTTATAATAGAGTTGGGGTTTGATGATGCTTGCCTTGTCTGGTTTCCTTTACAGTTCACCTGCTCCTCTTGTGACCTGTGATGATGTATTATTTCCCAGTACAGTGATTGGAGAGGTGGCCATGTTTGAAAGTTCTTATAATTTAGATTGATTCACACACAACATACTGACATAGACTGGGAGTCATTTCATCATCTAGATGATAACACATTCTCCTTTCACCTGAGGGGAGAATTTGTACCCCTCTTCCTTGGTAGCACCCTTGACAACGGCAGACAGTGGTTTTGCAGCCTTGAACTAAAGGTGTGCGGTAAGACTCAGGCAAGGACTCAGGCAATCTGATTATGATTTATATCTATGTATTCAGAAAGGTGAAAGGGCAAGGTGTCCACTTGTGCCTGGTTGAGTTGTGAAAGAATCCAGATGTCAGGGAGTGTGTGTTTGTCCGTTTCCCAGACATCTCCAGTCCTGCCTTTCTAATTGCACAGTAATTGGTGAAGTGATAACCCCATTTCCACAGGAAATGTGCCCCGGTTTCCTCATCTCTCTAGTGGCGCACCGAACTAAGTCTTCCTCCTGGGAACTGTGAGCCAGACAACTCAGCTAAGGGGCTCCCCATGTAGAGACACAGACAGCCTAACTCAGACACACAAACACACACACAGACAGCCTAACTCAGACACACAAACACACACACAGACAGCCTAACTCAGACACACAAACACACACACAGACAGCCTAACTCAGACACACAAACACACACACAGACAGCCTAACTCAGACACACAAACACACACACAGACAGCCTAACTCAGACACACAAACACACACACAGACAGCCTAACTCAGACACACAAACACACACACAGACAGACAGCCTAACTCAGACACACAAACACACACACAGACAGCCTAACTCAGACACACAAACACACACACAGACAGCCTAACTCAGACACACAAACACACACACAGACAGACAGCCTAACTCAGACACACAAACACACACACAGACAGCCTAACTCAGACACACAAACACACACACAGACAGCCTAACTCAGACACACAAACACACACACAGACAGCCTAACTCAGACACACAAACACACACACAGACAGCCTAACTCAGACACACAAACACACACACAGACAGCCTAACTCAGACACACAAACACACACACAGACAGACAGCCTAACTCAGACACACAAACACACACACAGACAGCCTAACTCAGACACACAAACACACACACAGACAGCCTAACTCAGACACACAAACACACACACAGACAGACAGCCTAACTCAGACACACAAACACACACACAGACAGCCTAACTCAGACACACAAACACACACACAGACAGCCTAACTCAGACACACAAACACACACACAGACAGCCTAACTCAGACACACAAACACACACACAGACAGCCTAACTCAGACACACAAACACACACACAGACAGCCTAACTCAGACACACAAACACACACACAGACAGCCTAACTCAGACACACAAACACACACACAGACAGACAGCCTAACTCAGACACACAAACACACACACAGACAGCCTAACTCAGACACACAAACACACACACAGACAGCCTAACTCAGACACACAAACACACACACAGACAGACAGCCTAACTCAGACACACAAACACACACACAGACAGCCTAACTCAGACACACAAACACACACACAGACAGCCTAACTCAGACACACAAACACACACACAGACAGCCTAACTCAGACACACAAACACACACACAGACAGCCTAACTCAGACACACAAACACACACACAGACAGCCTAACTCAGACACACAAACACACACACACACAGACAGACAGCCTAACTCAGACACACAAACACACACACAGACAGCCTAACTCAGACACACAAACACACACACAGACAGCCTAACTCAGACACACAAACACACACACAGACAGCCTAACTCAGACACACAAACACACACACAGACAGACAGCCTAACTCAGACACACAAACACACACACAGACAGCCTAACTCAGACACACAAACACACACACAGACAGCCTAACTCAGACACACAAACACACACACAGACAGACAGCATAACTCAGACACACAAACACACACACAGACAGCCTAACTCAGACACACAAACACACACACAGAGAGCCTAACTCAGACACACAAACACACACACAGACAGCCTAACTCAGACACACAAACACACACACAGACAGACAGACAGCCTAACTCAGACACACAAACACACACACAGACAGACAGACAGCCTAACTCAGACACACAAACACACACACAGACAGCCTAACTCAGACACACAAACACACACACAGACAGCCTAACTCAGACACACAAACACACACAGACAGACAGCCTAACTCAGACACACAAACACACACACAGACAGCCTAACTCAGACACACAAACACACACACAGACAGCCTAACTCAGACACACAAACACACACACAGACAGACAGCCTAACTCAGACACACAAACACACACACAGACAGACAGCCTAACTCAGACACACAAACACACACACAGACAGCCTAACTCAGACACACAAACACACACACAGACAGCCTAACTCAGACACACAACCACACAGACAGACAGCCTAACTCAGACACACAAACACACAGACAGACAGCCTAACTCAGACACACAAACACACACACAGACAGACAGCCTAACTCAGACACACAAACACACACACAGACAGACAGCCTAAATCAGACACACAAACACACACACACAGACAGCCTAACTCAGACACACAAACACACACACAGACAGCCTAACTCAGACACACAAACACACACACAGACAGCCTAACTCAGACACACAAACACACACACAGACAGCCTAACTCAGACACACAAACACACACACAGACAGACAGACACTCACACCCACACACACACTTTCTCACTTACGCACAGGGCTGGTGTAGGGGGGGGGGGGGGGGGGGTGTCATAAAAATAAATACCATAAATACCAATCATTGTAGTAACCCTGTGTTTATAAACGTAGATATTGACTTTAACACTTCAGCATGGTTTTGTGGCACAGTGCAGAAGGTTGAGGGTTCACAGACCACAACGGATGAGCTCACTCTCCCTACCTCTGTCATTACACTACGATCAGAACCGGCTGCAGACAATGATCAGCTAGGGGAAATCTGATTTTCAACATTTTGATGCTATACTGTATTTATAATTATATAAAATATATGCCAGGAATTTTCCAGGTCTCTGTGCCAATGCACCACACACAACCAATAAGCAATGCATAACTGTATACCGATTACTTTGAGCGCTTGTAATCATGGTTTGCGTTTTCAACACCACAATCAAGTAAAGCATGTTATCTATGTGGACGACTTGGGAGAATGATGATCGGCAACAGAAAGCGCTTCAGTATCAGAAGTAAAAATACAGCCAGACTGGCCTGCTACTGTGCCCTTCTATAATCTGTTGAGAGTAGATCCACCACTGATCTCCTCATGATGGGTATAGGGAACATTTGAGTATCATGTAGTAGCCTAAACCTATCGATGTTACATTGATCTGGGTGAATGGAATATGAATGACAGTCATCCAATGTGCTGTAATAGAAATAAAGCCATGCTCATTAAAAAAAGAATAGTCCTCCTTCATCTTAAATGGCACCGACCGCCACTGGATCAGCTATATCATATTGCAGATAGAGTGTAGCTTCCATCAATGTAATTTTGTAAATATATACAGTACCAGTCCAAAGTTTGGACACACCTACTCATTCAAGGGTTTTTCTTTATTTTTACTATTTTCTACATTGTAGAATAATAGTGAAGACATCAAAACTATGATATAGAATCCCCCCAAATACAGGTGTGCCAAACTTGTAGCGTCATACCCAAGAAGACTCAAGGCTGAAATCGCTGCCAAAGGTGCTTCAACAAAGTACTGAGTAAAGGGGCTGAATACTTACAGTACCAGTCAAAAGTTTGGACACACCTACTCATTCAAAGGTTTTTCTTCATTTTTACTATTTCCTATATTGTAGAGTATAAATATGAAATAACACATATGAAATCATGTAATAACCAAAAAAGTGTTAAACAAATCAAAATATATTTTAGATTTTAGATTCTTCAAAGTAGCCACTGTTTGCCTTGATGACATCTTTGCACACTCTTGGCATTCTCTCAACCAGCTTCATGAGGAATGCTTTCCCAACAGTCTTGAAGGAGTTCCCACATATGTTATTGATTGATTAACTATGACCTTTCAAATCACCCAGCACTCTTCAGCCATTCCTGAACCTGCAACCAAAAACAAGCTACATATGGACAGTACCAAAACAAATGATCTAATGATTCTGTCTCTTCGCAGCAGAATCTGCAGAGCTGGGATGGTTGTATCCCCCATATATACAACATTCTATTGGTTGCAAGAATTTTATATAATCATTTAAATTGGAAAATTCTAAGTTTTGAATCCGGCCAATCAGCTATTCCTCTATCTTGTGGATTTATATTGAAAATTGGTGCAGATTCGTATGATTTTGTGTGGTATGATTAATAGTTAGCCTATTGCAGATCTGGACAAACGATCCACCTATCACTATTGTCACTATGAATAGATGACAGGATAGACAGTTGACTGGTAAAGTGCAGTACATAAGGGAAGTACCAAAACACCTTGATAGAGGAGGCGCATGTAAGTAGATGAGGAAATTTGGCTATATGGAATACATTATATAGTAAAATCAGCAAAATGGAGACTGTAAATCAAGGAAAAATCACACTACCCTCCCCAAAGCAAAAAAAAAGTTTGTCAACCCTCACCTATATTGGACCAGCCTACCCCAGTAAATGTAGAACTGTCCCTCAGTACCAGTCTGAGGAAAAGAGCCAGCTGTCCTAAAAAGGACACCCACCACAGTGTGTGTGTTTTCACGTTTGTCTGTGTGTGTGTGTGTAATTGCTCTTGTCTGTGTGTGTGTGTGTGTGTGCGCGCTCGTTGTGTGCGTGTCTGTGTCTCCTGATGCAGGAATGTTCTTAGCTGTGTCACACGCCATACATTTGCACTAATCACATATACGCCCATCAGTGGCTCCCATGACTGAGGTTCTCTAATGTCAGCTGGCTTGGGTTTGTTTGGTGGCTAAAAGCATACGGTCACTCCCGTCCTCCTGGTGCCATGCTAACTCACGATCACTCCCGTCCTCCTGGTGCCATGCTAACTCACGGTCACTCCCGTCCTCCTGGTGCCATGCTAACTCACAGTCACTCCCGTCCTCCTGGTGCCATGCTAACTCACGGTCACTCCCGTCCTCCTGGTGCCATGCTAACTCACGGTCACTCCCGTCCTCCTGGTGCCAAGCTAACTCACGGTCACTCCCGTCCTCCTGGTGCCATGCTAACTCACGGTCACTCCCGTTCTCCTGGTGCCAAGCTAACTCACGGCATCCACATCCACACAGGACAAGAGGAAGAGAGGGTGAACGGTAGACTCGCCCCAGAAATGCCCCAGATACCAGGGGAAGTGTGAGGATTGTAGCATGATGGAATGGGGGCGGAGAGGATGGGGCGAATGGGCGGTGTAAATTTGTCAAACATTTTCTTTAATTTAGATTGACAGGGTCAAGGATCAACTGACTGGTGGTCAAGGGTCAAGGTCTTAAGGACCTGCTGTCTCCTTTAGCTTGTCTGAGGACGTCTGCACTCTGAAGTAGAGGTCTTCACGGATCGAACCCGAATACCCGAGACCCAACCTGGGACCAGAACGGCTGATAGACCCGAATGGACCCGACCTCGGCTCTGCATAGCTTATAGCATATTTATTTGATGCTAATAAGGTGAATTTATTGACTTATAGAAGGCCTAGCCAACATATAAATACATATTTCTTCATCAGAAGAGCAACTTGTGTAATGGTCCTGTAATCAACGTACTTTACTCAAAATATACAAAATACAAAGCAATATAGCGAGCCCACAATAACGGACCGATGTACAACGAACAATTACTCACAAGCAAACATGGGGAACAGAGGGTTAAATAATAAACAAGTAATTGGGTGAGTGAAACCAGGTGTGTAAGACAAAGACAAAACAAATGGAAAATGAAAAGTGGACCGGCGGTGGCTAGAAAGCCTGTGACGTCGACCGCCGAACCCCGCCCGAACAAGGAGAGGGACCGACTTCGGCGGAAGTCGTGACAACTTGGCTGACTCTCTTGGGCGTCAGGTCCGGGTCTAGGCCTGGTTATTGTCGGGTCCATTTGGGTTCGGGTGTGATTGTCCTCCAGTCCGTTCGGGTCCAGGTCCAAAATGTTGGACCTGAGAAGACCTCTACTCTGCTGTCTTTACAAACACGTTGAGTCTACTCGGACTGAAAATAATGTACATGGCTGTTCTGAGTTTAGACACATTCAGAAAAAAAACAACTTCTGTTTGTGATCTCGAATTTTGACTAGATTTTTGGGGATTTTAAACTAAGCCGACTGAATTTAACAATGTACCTCACTAGTTTATTTATACACATTGGCCTACATTTACAGTTGAGCAGTTAGTACACTAGTGCATGAAGATAATGGACTTACTCCAGTAGATGTGCTGAGTTTTGGTGTTAGCTGGAGGTCAGTCAGTGAAACACTGCCAGTACTAATCCCTCTGAGGGGCTGCTGGTGAGGGCAGGTCTGGAACCCCCACTGGGTCGACACGGTCATTGCTGTCAAGGCAAATGCCCCAGAGGAAGGATCGGCTCAGTGGGGTGGGTGGGTGCAGCTGGTGTGTTGGGAGTAAGTCTGTGTGTCTGTGTGTGTGGTGTGTGTATATGTGTGTGTGAGTGTATGTGTGATGTGTGTTGGTGTGGAGACTACATGTCCGTTTCTATGATAGGGATTTGTGCTTGGGAGAGGCAGGAATGTGTTTTCTGTCACCCTGAATAAGAAGCATTCATCATATACTCATAATGATGGGTGCTCTGGCCATTGGTTCTATAGTCCAGTGTGTGTGTGTATAAGTATGCAGCATATACATACACTGAGTGTACAAAACATTAAGGACACCTGCTCTTTCCATGACAGACTGACCAGGTGAATCCAGGTGAAAGCTATGATCCCTTATTGATGTCACTTGTTAAATCCATTTCAATCAGTGTAGATGAAGGAGAGCAGATGTTTAAGCCTTGAGACAGTTAAGACATGGATTGTCTATGTGTGCCATTCAGAGGGTGAATGGGCAAAACAAAAGATTGAAGTGCCTTTGAACGGGGTATGGTAGTTGGTGTCAGGCGCACCGGTTTGTGTCAAGAACTGCAACGCTGCTGGGTTTTTCATGCTCGACAGTTTCCAGTGTATATCAAGAATGGTCCACCACCCAAAGGACATCCAGCCAACTTTTTAAAATGTTATTTCACCTTTATTTAACCAGGTAGGCTAGTTGAGAACAAGCTCTCATTTGTAACAGCAACCTGGCCAAGATAAACGCATAGCAATTCGACACACACAACAACACAGAGTTACACATGGAATAAACAAAACATAGTCAATAATACAGTAGAACAAAAGAAAACAAAAAGTCTACATACAGTGAGTGCAAATGAGGTAAGATAAAGGAGTTAAGGCAATAAATAGGCCATGGTGGCGAAGTAATTACAATATAGCAATTAAACACTGGAATGGTAGATGTGCAGAAGATGAATGTGCAAGTAGAGATACTGGGGTGCAAAGGAGCAAGATAAATAAATAAATACTGTATGGGGATGAGGTAGGTAGATAGATGGGCTGTTTACAGATGGGCTTTGTACAGGTGCAGTGATCTGTGAGCTGCTCTGACAGCTGGAGCTTAAAGCTAGTGAGGGAGATATGAGTCTCCAACTTGACACAACTGTGGGAAGCATTGGCAACAACATGGGCCAGCATCCCTGTGGAACGCTTTCGACACCTTGTAGAGTCCATGCCCTAACGAATTGAGTCTGGAAGGAGTTCTTAATGCTTTGTACACTCAGTGTACAGTATACACTCAATGACCAGTTTATTAGGTACACCACACCGGTCACGAAAATTGTTTGCTCCTACAGACAGTGAGTCACAGTCGTGGGTTGCTATATAAAGCAGGCAGACAGGCATGGAGGCATTCAGTTACTGTTAGAAAACCCAGCCAGTCAGCGGCAGTGCTGTGGTAGGCAACAGCTCGTTGATGGAGAATGACAAGAATCGTACAAGCTAATAGGTGGGCCACAAACAGGCAAATAAGATGGTTATACTCTTATCAAGGAATTTGATGGTGATATTTGGAACGTGTCACTCAACAAGTTTGCCAACAACCAAGAGTGTGTGTGTGCCAGTTTGTCAATCTTACTCTCAGTCCTCCCGATATCTTTAAAATAAATCGCTTGCTACCTCTTTCGCCCAATAAATTCAACTGATTCAATGAACTCCAAATGGCACTTTATTTTATTTTTGTATTTTCCCTCAATAACAGACCGTCTGCTCCAAATTAACTCTCCATTTGATTAATTTTTCTCTTACATGCCTTCTCCCCATCGATTTATCCTCTTCTCATTGCTGTGTCGTTTCTTCCACGCTCGTCATCTCTCATTTCTCAGTCTGTCAGTTTCATCACAATGGCATCAGTATAATCTCACTGTTCCAGTTTTACCACCAGACACTGTCTGTCATTAAGTCTCCATCTTCTCCAAGCCCTCCTCCTTCTATCTTATATCAAACACATATGTGAGCTAAGCTTGAGCTAAGCTTTCCTAAAGGGAAACAGATACTTCTATGTGTTAGGACAGTTAGACGAATGTAAACGAATCCATCCTCAAAATTCCTTCCTATGTGATCTCAAAGCTTATAGACATGTGCTGTATGTTAGTGTAGATCAGTTTGTGTGGGAGAAGTGTGGTTTCACAATAAGAGTAGACTGATAGAAGTGGCGATTGTCATTCTCTGCTAATCGCTACTCTTAGCTATCCAGCTATCGGATCTATCTTGTACAGCCTCTATCATAGCTGTCATTGTATCCCTGTTGTATCACCCACTATTGTCTTATCTGTCTGGAGATGTACTAGTTACTTTTCTCTGGCGGACTTGGACTTTAACTTTGCCCGATAAGAGTGCTTGAGAAATGAATAGATGCATGTGTGATAGATACTGTGGGACATGGTTTGTGCTGTGTCATATTATGTCTGTTTGCGGAATGGAGTTAGACTTATGCAGAGTCCTAGACACAGAGTACTACAACTCCTATGATTGATGGATGCAGCCTAGTGCCACTCATTAGCTGGTGTGCCATCTGAGATATTATAGCTGGTGTGTGACTATGTGTTTTTGATCTCTCTGCCTTTCTATCTGTATATTGTAAACTGTCAATAAATTGTTTGTCCATACTGTCAAGTTGTATTCGTCATTAGATTACAGATGCAGTATAACTGTAATATTTTATTTTGTACCATATTGTGACTGTACCCTCTGCTGTACAGTGTCCATATTAGGACATCCGCAGTACTGTGCTTCTGGTTGTTGTATTCATCTCTGGATTTTTCTCTCTCTTTCAGAGCTGGTCCAGAATGGCCGTCTCCTGTCCCTGCCCCTGGCGGCGGGGGACGTGCACTCTCTGCTGCCAGACGAAGATGGCCGCCGGCTGTACGTGGCCATGAAGGACAACCTGCTGTCCACAAGCCTGGACGACATCACACAGAACCCACACATGGTCAGACTGCCTGGCTCTCTATAGGCTTCTTTCACATAGGGGCTTTTCACACTACAGAGCCCAACCGAGCCTAACCTAACCAAGCTGCACTGAGCTGGTCTAGTGACACATCCACCATAGTTGTTGGAACTTATTTGAAAAAGATGATGTGAAAAGCGATTATTCAAACCACAGTTTGGCTCTGGTCTGCATGATAGTGTGACAAGGGTAATAGATTCAATACAATCACATGAACACATTCATTCATACAGTACAGCTACACTCACCAGTAAGGAAAACTGTAACTCAGAAAACCTTGTGAAAGAAAGAAGGGGGTGGATGACTGTCACAGTCAGGGTGTGTTGTCCAGTGTGTATGGCTAATGCAATTTAAGGGATAATTAAGCCCAATTTGATGGTAATGAGAATATGGATGGTGATGCCATCTCCAGCTGTCCAGCATCCTTCCTCTTTCCATCAAGCCCCCTGTGTCTCTCAACCACTCTCTTTCAGACCAACACTCATTCTAATACCCACAGATCCACACACACACTCTGTCCACCTCTCTACTGTATGTAACCATGCCCACTACCAGTCATATCCTAATTTCTCTCCTTTTCCACTTCCTCTCTCTCAGACTCTCATTCTAATACACATAGACACACATTTATACAGGAAGGCTCTCATAGAGTAGCACGTAGTGTATAAAAGAAGGTTTCATTCACCCCTGTTCCCATTTCTGCCTGGCAGGAGCTTGACTGGAGCCATGAGCCCTCTAATAAAGCTATCCTCTGATCAACCAACCCCTGAGGCATTCCTATTGCCCGAGTCCCTCACCACCAGCCCACATCACTCACACTGACAGAAGAACTGTGTGTGTGATCACTCTCTCCAACATTATATTTATCCATGTCCACTACCAATCATATCCTCCTTTAATTAGATTTTTTCTCCCTACCACATTCAAACCACATTCAAACCCCCAGTCCCTTTTCGGTATATTACTAATTGAATTGCATGTTGCACAGGGATTAGTGTAGTTTCTATGCATTTCCATATCTTTGTCCATGTGACAGAGCATAGAAGCATATTTTCAGCTGCCAATGTATAAAACTCCCATCCAAGAAATGTTATTTGTCACAGATGGTTGATTTATATAAGGTTGTTTTTCACAGTGAGAAACATGGTGGTCTCTGATTCTACTCCTCCCTCTGGTATTCACTGATAATGAAAACATCTTTATCTAATCACATGATCTCTGCTACGGCCCCTAAATGACTAACTCAGTGAACATGCTATGGAGGTTAGTCATCTATGGTGGCATCATACCGGCTAATCATGGTGGCATGACAATTATACTGGCTTCCTCTTTCAGCTCTACTGGCCAGCAAGTCCAGACCGGGTCCAAGAGTGTTTGATGGCTGGAAAGGACCGGGAGGTGAGTGGTTACGGTGTACACACACACACACACACACACACACACACACACACACACACACACACACACACACACACACACACACACACACACACACACACACACACACACACACACACACACACACACACACACACACTGTACTAACTTCTAGTCTCCCCTACAGTTGGAGTGTGCTAACTTCCTGCGGGTGCTGCAGCCCTACAACCAGACCCACCTATATGTGTGTGGAACAGGAGCCTTCAACCCTCGCTGTGCCTTCATCCCCACCAATGTCTTCCACAAGGTAAAATCACACATGCGCTCGCTCACATAGACATGCACACACACACACACACACGCACGCACGCACGCACACACACACACACACACACACACACACACACACACACACACACGCACGCACGCGCGCACACACACACACACACACACATGCACACCTGGAGTGGTTTGAGAAACACACTCTACTGATGCCTATCTCAAGCTTTCCCTGTCTGTCCCTCTACATCTGTCCTATAGCAATAAATCCTATATTCGTGTGTGTGTGTGTGTGTGTGTGTGTGTGTGTGTGTGTGTGTGTGTGTGTGTGTGTGTGTGTGTGTGTGTGTGTGTGTGTGTGTGTGTGTGTGTGTGTGTGTGTGTGTGTGTGTGTGTGTGTGTGCTTGCGTGCATGTACACATTGTGTATAATGTGTTTATTCAATTCTGTTTATTTGGCAGTCGGAGCGACAAACTCTGTCATTTGGAGAGACTGAATGTGGGAAGGGAAAGTGTCCATACGATCCACACCAGAAAACAGCCACAGCCATTATTGGTAAGACCACGACAGTATGTGTGAGAAAATGTCTTGTGTGTGCGTAAGTGCACACTAATAAAAGGACCTGTTTGCTGTCCTTGTAGGTGGATGTTGATGATAATGCATGTTTATATGTGCTGTTCCATAGGGTAGGTCTATATAGTGTGGCGGATAATGTGTTTGTCTGTATTCGTGTACAGATGGCGAGCTGTACGCTGGGATCTCTTCCGACTTCATGAGTCGAGACTCGGCCTTCTTCCGCAACCTGGGCAGTCGTCATGTGATCCGCACTGAGCAGTACGACTCCACCTGGCTTCAGGGTAAGGAACTTGGTCTCAGCGTTCTAGGATTCTGTAGGAACCTCTCTATAGGCTTGATCAAACAATAACAACTAAATAATTTCTCTTCATTCTCTCTTTCACTCTCCCATCACAACATTTTCCTTTCATTCTCTGTCATTTGTTTTCTTTCTCTTTCATCTCCCTTTCGATCTTTCTCTCTCATTTGTAAACTCTCCCTTCTCTCTATCTCTTTCTCTCAATTCAATTCAATTTAAGGTCTTTATTGGCATGGGAAACATATGTTATCATTGACAAAGCAAGTGAAGTAGAAAACAAACAAAAGTTAAATAAACAATAAAAATTAACAGTAAACGTTACACTCACAGAAGTTCCAAAAGAATATAGGCATTTCAAATGTCATATTATGTTTATATACAGTGTTGTAACGATGTGCAAATAGTTAAAGTACAAAAGGGAAAGTAAATCAACATAAATATGTGTTCTTCACTGGTTGACCTTGTCTTGTGGCAACAGGTCACACATCTTGCTGCTGTGATGGCACACTGTGGTATTTCATCCAGTAGACATGGGAGTTTATCAAACTGGGTTTGTTTTTTCGAATTCTTTGTGGATCTGTGTAATCTGAGGAAAATATGTTTATCTAATATGGTCATACATTTGGCAGGAGGTTAGGAAGTGCAGCTCAGTTTCCACCTCATTTTGTGGGCAGTGTGGACATAGCCTGTCTTCTCTTGAGAGCGAGGCGGCCTTTCTCAATACCAAGGCTATGCTCACTAAGTCTGTACATAGTCAAAGCTTTCCTTAAGTTTAGGTCAGTCACAATGGTCAGGTATTCTGCCACTGTGCACTCTCTGTTTAGGGCCAAATAATATTCTAGTTTGCTCTGTTTTTTGTCTCTCTCTCTCCCGCTTTCCTTCTGTCTAAATTGCAAACTTTCTCTCCCCCTCTCTCTCGCGCTCCCTCTCTCTCTCTCTCTCTCTCCCTCTCTCTCTCTCTCTCTCTCGCTCTCTCTCTTCCTCTCTCTCTCTGTCAGATGCCCAGTTTGTGAAGGTGGCCTCGATGGCGGAGACTGATAACCCAGAGGACGACAAGGTGTACGTGTTCTTCACTGAGCGGGCTCAGGAGGCAGAGGGGGCTGCTGGGAAGGTGCTGTACTCCCGAGTGGCACGTGTCTGCAAGGTAAGATCTCTACGTGCCCGTGTGTGTCTGCTGGTATTGACGTGTGTGTGTGTGTTGCCTGTATGTGTGTTTGTTTATATTTTTCCTATCATAGCTGCTGTCTATGTTGATCGTGACATCTGTTCTAATCTGTACAGAATGACATCGGGGGTCAGAGGAGTCTGGTGAACAAGTGGAGCACCTTCCAGAAGGCACGTATAGTCTGCTCCATCCCTGGATCCGACGGGATACAGACTCACTTTGACCAACTACGTGAGTATCAACTATCAACTTTACCTCACTCTTACTTACCAGTGATCACACACATGACCATAAGATTACTGACCATAACCATGAATACAACAAGTCAAACATACAGACAATCATCCTAATGTACAACAGACATACCATATGTCTTCAATAGTATTCAATCTCAATAAGACTGCAGTGGGGGAGGGAGTGAATATTGTACAGACTGTACTGGAGCTGAAACAGCTATGGAAGTGAAGATTCTATGCTTGGCCAACAGAAGGCCCAGTGTTTGATCATGCAGCCAGCATAACTCCACTCCACCCAACCCTGGCTTGTGGTATTCCACTCTGTTACCACGATGACCAGCAGCCTTGTCCATTTACCCTGCTCTGCCTCTGTAGTACTTCAGCCCTGGTTGCCCAGGCAACTGCTCTGAAGTCTCTTAGTCTCTGTTAGAGAGGATTTAAGAGTCTGGTACTGTCCTTCTGCTGTTTCATCTTCTGTTTTCCATGTGCGTTATGGGGTGATTAGTGTGTGTGTGCATGTGTGTGTCTATGTTTATGTGTGCACTCTGTCATGGGTGGTTATGTAGGCCATGGTGTATCAGTAAGTGATGTGATCAGTAGCTGGCCTCGCTGAGAGCGAGACAGAGAGACAGGACCAGTCCCTTATCACATCTATCTTTGTAAAGACAACCAGACAGTAGAATAAACAACCTGAGCCCTACTTCACCCCCTCCTTCATTCTCTCTGGGGTTAAACTAAGTCAACTACACACATTATGACACAAACACACACACACTGAGCCCTACTTCACCCCCTCCTTCCGTCTCTCTGGGGTTAAACTAAGTCAACTACACACATTATGACACAAACACACACACACACTGAGCCCTACTTCACCCCCCCTCCTTCCTTCTCTCTGGGGTTAAACTAAGTCAACTACACACATTATGACACAAACACACACACACTGAGCCCTACTTCACCGCCTCCTTCCTTCTCTCTGGGGTTAAACTAAGTCAACTACACACATTATGACACAAACACACACACACTGAGCCCTACTTCACCCCCTCCTTCCGTCTCTCTGGGGTTAAACTAAGTCAACTACACACATTATGACACAAACACACACACACTGAGCCCTACTTCACCCCCTCCTTCCTTCTCTCTGGGGTTAAACTAAGTCAACTACACACATTATGACACAAACACACACACACTGAGCCCTACTTCACCGCCTCCTTCCTTCTCTCTGGGGTTAAACTAAGTCAACTACACACATTATGACACACACACGCACACGCACACACATGCACTCACGTACGTACGCACGCACGCACGCACGCACGCACGCACGCACGCACACACACACACACACACACACACACACACACACACACACACACACACACACACACACACACACACACACACACACACAAACAAACACACACACACACACACACACACACACACACACACACACACACACACACACACTATGACACACACACTATGACACACACCCCTTTCTGTCCAACCCAACACGTCTCAGCCAGGACAGTGAGTAGGAGGATGAACATAAACAACCCCACACAACAACCTGCCCCGGGACATTGCAGCTGAAAAGATCATCAAAGATCATCAGCCCAAGAATGCCACCGGTGTTTAGTTTATGCCATGCTCCGTCGGCCAGAAACACTACGAATCCCATGAGCGCCTGGTGTGTGTCCGGGTCCCTCATGGTGGAGGAGTGGACACAGTCTGAGTCAGGTTGTTATCTATGCCGGAACTTCAACAGGAATATTTGAGCGAAACTTGTGTCAGTTTTGACAAAAGCCACTATCCTGGCAGGTCATCTCTGTTTACAGGTGAAAGGGATCGTTGACAGTGTTGAGTACTCAACCATCAACATTTACTGAATACATTAGTTTCTAATCATACAGTCAGAATAAAGTGGTTCCAACAGTAGTCTTAGATTGAAAGCTTATGAGAGACATGGTTAGCGAAAGCCTTAGAGCAGGGGTGTCAAACTCAAATACCCAGTGGGCCAAAATGTAAAACCTGAACAAAGTCGCGGGCCAACATTGAACAAATTAACCTTTTAATATGGACCCAAACAAGTTTTGCTTTAACATTTAATATGGAACAAGCATCGCTTATTACCATACAATATATAATTTAATAGTGGAGACATGCAAAATCGAATTTCAAATGAAAAAACACATCAATGGCATTAATTTATTAAATAAATAAAATTTAAATAAAAATCGTATGCCTCTTTTCTATTTGCAGCCTTCTGATTTAAATACCAAAAATAAACTTTTTCCACTGGCTAATAATTTTACAAATAAAATGATAATAAATCAATACCCAGCAGCATACCACCCTGCATACCACTGCTGGCTTGCTTCTGAAGCTAAGCAGGGTTGGTCCTGGTCAGTCCCTGGATGGGAGACCAGATGCTGCTGGAAGTGGTGTTGGAGGGCCAGTAGGAGGCACTCTTTCCTCTGGTCTAAAAAATATCCCAATGCCCCAGGGCAGTGATTGGGGACACTGCCCTGTGTAGGGTGCCGTCTTTCGGATGGGACGTTAAACGGGTGTCCTGACTCTCTGAGGTCATTAAAGATCCCATGGCACTTATCGTAAGACTAGGGGGTTAACCCCGGTGTCCTGGCTAAATTCCCAATCTGGCCCTCAAACCATCATGGTCACCTAATAATCCCCAGTTTACAATTGGCTCATTCATCCCCCTCCTCTCCCCTGTAACTATTCCCCAGGTCGTTGCTGCAAATGAGAACGTGTTCTCAGTCAACTTACCTGGTAAAATAAAATAAAAATCAACCATTCAAGCCCATGCCTCAGAGTTTAGTGGAATTTTTATGGATTTAAATATAGCCCACTGGGCACAGACATCAATTCAACGTCTATTCCACGTTGGTTCAACATAATTTCATTGAAACGACGCGGAAACAATGTTGATTCAACCAATGTGTGCCCAGTGGGAGAAACATGTAAACATTTAAAAGGTGTAATTGGTCAGAATCCCATCAACAGAATTCACTGCTATGTTGTTATTATGTTGTTCTTCAGGACTGTCGTACCATGGGTTTGGACCAGGACACAGTAACTATTGGACCACATAGTTGAGGTTTGAACACTTCGGTCCCGAAGCAGAGGACTAAAAGGTCTTGAGTAGTTTGTTTTGGGTTTATAGATTTCAGGGATTTAGAGGAAGTTCCTATGTGTGTGAGTGTGGCCAGGGGGTATGCAAGACAGAACCCACATCCTAGTCCTTAGATAGCCCAACTCTGATGAGGGAAGGGGAGTGAAGAGGAGGGGTGAGGAGTTGAGGAGAAGCGGTCGTTTTTTGGGATAAGGCTGGGAAAGATAGGGGCTGGAGCCTGAGGGGTGCGGGCCAGACAAGGGTATCTACCCTCCAGGAGAACAGATCCCTTTGTTTAGAGGAACTGACACAGGTAGAGCCCTCTGGAAAGAAAAGTAGAGAGAGAGAGAGAGAGAGAGAGAGAGAGAGAGAGAGAGAGAGAGAGAGAGAGAGAGAGAGAGAGGGAGAGAGAGAGAGAGAGAGAGAGAGAGAGAGAGAGAGAGAGAGAGAGAGAGGAGAAAGACAAAGAAATGTAGAGGAAAGAGACTCAAAATGGGGATTTGAGAGAGATGATTGTTCAGACAGAGAGAGAGAGAGAGAGAGAGACAGAGACAGATAGCCAGCAGTGCCTCCACAGCATGGTGTACCCAAACTCCTCTGCTGTGTGTTATGCCCTGGGCTATGCGGCGGCGTGTGTGTGCAGTGGTGTGTGTATGTGTGCAGTGGTGTATGTGTGGGAGGTAAGATTAGATTCCCACCAGACTGATCTCATCGAGGCCACCTGAAGCAGCAGGAACGAGAGGAATGTGAGAATAGTTTTACGCTTCACTGTGTACCACACCACAACTACAAGCCCACCATACATACTGTCTGTGTGTGTTTGTCTGTTTGTGCGTGCGTGCATTCCTGTGTACGTGTGTGCATGTGTTTGTGTGTCGCATCCAGTATGTCTGTGTGTACAACTGGTTCATGTAACTGTGTATACACAGACTGCGTGTCCGTAATTCCCCCCCCACCCCCCCCCCCCCCCACCTTTATTTAACCAGGTAGGCTAGTTGAGAACAAGTTCTCATTTACAACTGCGACCTGGCCAAGATAAAGCACAGCAGTTCGACACAGACAACAACACAGAGTTACACATGGAATAAACAAACATACAGTCAATAATATTGTAGAAAAAATAAAATTCTATATACAGTTTGTTCAAATGAGGTAAGATAAGGGAGGTAAGGCAATAAATAGGCCATGGTGGCGAAGTAATTACAATATAGCAATTAGACACTGGAATGGTAGATGTGCAGAAGATGAATGTGCAAGTAGAGATACTGGGGTGTAAAAGAGCAAGATAAATAAATAGATACAGTATGGGGATGAGGTAGTTGGATGGGCTGTTTACAGATGGGCTACGTACAGGTGCAGTGATCTGTGAGCTGCTCTGACAGCGGGTGCTTAAAGCTAGTGAGGGAGATATGGGTCTCCAGCTTCAGTGATTTTTGCAGTTCGTTCCAGTCATTGGAAGCAGAGAACTGGAAGGAAAGGCGGCCAAAGGAGGAATTGGCTTTGGGGGTGACCAGTGAGATATACATGCTGGAGCGGGTGCTATGGATGGGTGCTACTATGGTGACCAGTGAGCTGAGATAAGGCGGGGCTTTACCTAGCAAGGACTTATAGATGACCTTTGAGCCAGTGGGTTTGGCGACGAGTATGAAGCGAAGGCCAGCCAACGAGAGCATACAGGTCGCAGTGGTGGGTAGTATATGGGGCTTTGTTGACGAAACGGATGGCACTGTGATAGACTGCATCCAATTTGTTGAGTAGAGTGTTGGAGGCTATTTTATAGATGACATCGCCGAAGTCGAGTATCGGTAGGGTGGTCAGTTTTACGAGGGTATGTTTGGCAGCATGAGTGAAGGCTGCTTTGTTTGCGAAATAGGAAGCCGATTCTAGATTTAATTCTGGATTGGAGATGCTTATTGTGAGTCTGGAAGGAGAGTTTACAGTCTATCCAGACACCTAGGTATTTGTAGATGTCTACATATTCTAAGTCAGACCCGTCCAGAGTAGTGATGCTGGACGGGCGGGCAGGTGTGGGCAGTGATCGGTTGAAGAGCATGCATTTAGTTTTACTTGCATTTAAGAGCAGTTGGAGGCCACGGAAGGAGAGCTGTATGGCATTGAATCTCGTCTGGATTTTAATTAACCCAGTGTCCAAAGAAGGGCCAGAAGTATACAGAATGGTGTCGTCTGCGTAGAGGTGGATCAGAGAATCACCAGCAGCGAGAGCGACATAATGGATGTATACAGAGAAGAGAGTCAGCCCGAGAATTGAACCCTGTGGCCCCCCCATAGAGACTGCAAGAGGTCCGGACAACAAGCCCTCCGATTTGACACACTGAACTCTATCAGAGAAGTAGTTGGTGAACCAGGCGAGGCAATCATTTGAGAAACCAAGGCTGTTGTCTGCCAATAAGAATGTGGTGATTGACAGAGTCTAAAGCCTTGGCCAGGTTGATGAATGCGGCTGCACAGTAATGTCTCTTTTCGATGGCGGTTATGATATTGTTTAGGACCTTGAGTGTGGCTGAAGTGCACCCATGACCAGCTCTGAAACCAGATTGCATAGCGGAGAAGGTACGGTGGGATTCGAAATGGTCGGTAATCTATTTGTTGACTTGGCTTTCGAAGACCTTAGAAAGGCAGGGTAGGATAGATATAGGTCTGTAGCAATTTGGGTCTAGAGTGTCTCCCCCTTGGAAGAGGGGGATGATCGTGGCAGCTTTCCAATCTTTGGGAATCTCAGACGATACGAAAGAGAGGTTGAACAGGCTATTAATAGGGGTTGCAACAATTTCGGCAGATCATTTTAAAAAGAGAGGGTCCAGATTGTCTAGCCCAGCTGATTTGTAGGGGTCCAGGTTTTGCAGTTCTTTAAGAACATCAGCTATCTGGATTTGGGTGAAGGAGAAATGGGGGAGGTTTGGGCGAGTTGCTGTGGAGGGTGTAGTGCTGTTGACCGGGGTAGGGGTAGCCAGGTGGAAAGCGTGGCCAGCCGTAGAATAATGCTATTGAAATTCTCAATTATCGTAGATTTATCGGTGGTGACAGTGTTTCCTAGCCTCAGTGCAGTGGGCAGCTGGGAGGAGGTGCTCTTATTCTCCATGGACTTTACAGTGTCCCAGAACTTTTTGGAGTTTGTGCTACAGGATGCACATTTCTGTTTGAAAAAGCTAGCCTTTGCTTTCCTAACTGCCTGTGTATATTTGTTCCTAACTTCCCTGAAAAGTCCATATCAATGTCTTGTTTGTGTACATGTTCGTGTGTCATATATTTGGTCAGTGGTTGATCTGTGTCATGGGGATGGGAGGGATGGAGGACAGTGTGGGGCCATAGGAGACAGAGAGGCAGAGAGGCCTAGCTGCACAGCAGGAGAGGACTGCTGTAGGAGGATTGGTCAAGGAGGATCATAGGAGGATTGGTCATGGAGGATCAGCTCGTCTTCAGCTCTCACACTGAAATGGCATATTACTGCCTGGGATTCGTTAGGTTGGCCCACTCAACCGTACCACCATACCAAACAGCATTAGTCACACGCACACAAA
The DNA here is from genome assembly GCF_029448725.1 of Salvelinus fontinalis. Taxonomy (NCBI): domain Eukaryota; kingdom Metazoa; phylum Chordata; class Actinopteri; order Salmoniformes; family Salmonidae; genus Salvelinus; species Salvelinus fontinalis. The sequence goes on from NC_074672.1 coordinate 26,254,221, forward strand.
TAGGAACACGCTTGTACACACACACACACACACACACACACACACACACACACACACACACACACACACACACACACACACACACACACACACACACACACACACACACACACACACACACACACACACACTTGTACACTTTCTCACATGCTCACACATACATGTATGCTGTATGCTCACACATACATACGCACACATTTCGTAT